>NW_027141134.1:5000-104162 GCF_036365525.1 Heterodontus francisci | reverse complement strand
TAAAAACTGGAGCTTGAATGGGAAAGAGAACCGACAATGAAGAAACTGCAAATTGAAGGAGAGGAAAGAGAAGGAAGGGAAATCGAATTTAAAAAGCTGGAACTAAGACAAAGAGCTGGCCTTGACTCCAGTGAAAGTTCTGGTGAGGAAAAAACTGACCCCAGCCCAGGGAAAATTCCAAGGGGAGAACCTGCCGTCCATGGTTTACTGAAAAAGTTAAAGATAGTAGCAAACTTAAAGAAAAAGCATAGAATTGCGCAAAGATGGGAGGCAGGTCAGAAGATTGGACAAGATAATAAAAAAAAAGACCGCCATTGTTGACAACGCGATCGGTAGGTGGAGCTGTTTTGGCACATGCGCAGATACAGCATGTGCCACGAAAACGTCACAGCCTGCGACTGGAGCAGCTGCCAGGACTAAAGATGGCGCTGGTCAAAAAATCACAGAGATAAAACCTAACAAACACATGGCAGAATACAATGGCCGGAGTGAGAGAGTGGAGCGGGCCGGGGAGAGCAGCGCGGGGAGACCAGCGGTAGCAGTGCCGGGGGTGGGGGAGAAAGAGGGGGGGGAGAGGGAGGAGGAAGGGGGGGGGGGGGGAGAGGGAGGAGGGAGAGGGGGGAGAAGGAGAAAGAGGGAGGGGGGGAGGGGGGAGAAAGAGGGGGAGGGGGGGAGAAGGAGAAAGAGGGAGGGGGGAGAAAGAGGGGGAGGGGGGGAGAAGGAGAAAGAGGGAGGGGGGGGAGAAAGAGGGGGAGGGGGGAGAAGGAGAAAGAGGGAGAGGGAGGGGGGGAGAAAGAGGGAGGGGGAGAAAGAGGGGGAGGGGGGGAGAAGGAGAAAGAGGGAGAGGGAGGGGGGAGAAAGAGGGAGAGGGGGGGAGAAAGAGGGGGAGGGGGGAGAAGGAGAAAGAGGGAGGGGGGAGAAGGAGAAAGAGGGAGAGGGGGGGAGGGGGAGAAAGAGGGAGAGGGGGGGAGGGGGAGAAAGAGGGAGAGGGGGGAGGGGGAGGGGGGAGAAGGAGAAAGAGGGAGAGAGGGAGGGGGGGAGAAAGAGGGGGAGGGGGGAGAAGGAGAAAGAGGGAGAGGGAGGGGGGGAGAAAGAGGGAGGGGGGGAGAAAGAGGGAGGGGAGAGAAGGAGAAAGAGGGAGAGGGAGGGGGAGAAAGAGGGAGAGGGAGGGGGGGAGAAAGAGGGGGAGGGGGGAGAAGGAGGGAGAGGGAGAGGGAGGGGGGGAGAAAGAGGGAGGGGAGAAAGAGAGAGAGTGGGTGGGGGGGGAGCAGCGGAACGGAAGAGGAGGGCCTTTTTCTGTGCATGCGCCATAAACACAACAGCAAAAGACTTACTGGCCAGTCCCTGGACCCGGTGACACCAAGGTCTTCGCACGCTCGCTCCCCGCGGCTCTCTACGGCCTCTCGCTTCCGGCCCTCTCCATTCAGCCGTTCCCTCCAGCTGCGGATGCCCAATCCAGTTGCTTTCTCCTCTACCCAGTTGCTTTCTCTACTTCTCCACAGTACTTCAGGCATTGCAACTGTCTGGTCCCTGCATTTTGCATGCTCCCTCTCCCCACCCCTCCCCGCTCTCCCCACTCCTCCCCCTCTTCACCTACCCCTCCCTCCCCCTCTTCACCCACCCCTCCCTCTACCCCCCTCTCCCCACCCCTCCCCCTCCCCGCTCTCCCCACCCCTCCCCCTCCCCGCTCTCCCCACCCCTCCCCCTCTTCACCCACCCCTCCCTCTACCCCCCTACCTCCACCCCTCCCTCTACCCCCCTACCTCCACCCCTCCCTCTACCCCCCTACCTCCACCCCTCCACCACAGTTGAATATCTGAAGTGCAGTTGCAAAGTCGGGGAAATAGCATGCAAAACAAAACCTCAACAATTCTGGGTTTAATTATTGAAAAGTTTTATTAAGTTCATTAAGTATCCGAGGAACTGCTGTGCATGGATACATGAGTGTTGTGTCCAGCATTCCCGTTAGACAGACAGGCCGAGTCTCTGCTATGCACAGCTAAAGAGATTGTTCCTGGAGAGCCTTGTGGTGAATAAACGCTTGGCTCTCTATTCCACTACTGTATTGTCCATGTGTAGAAGGCAAAGTCACAAGAGTCTGAGCTCAGTCTATTCTTGGTGAATGTTCCCCAAGCGCATCCCAATGTGCATTCCCAATTCATCCATAAATGCAATGTTCCTTTCCACATCATGATGAGCTCTGCAGCATGATCCAGTTGCCTTCGTTGCTTGAATGCTGACCGTAAGTCTCGAGGATTGTTTTCTCGACGGCATGTTTTACATGAAAGGAAATAATGAAAGAACATCAGTGTCAGAGCTTCCCTCCCTCCAATGAAATTACTGTTGCGCATGCTTTATGCTCTGAAGTATAGGCCAATGAATCACTTAGTACCCACCTCAGCTGTAGGAGTCAGGATGATGTAACTGCCCCTATCTCGTGATGGTTCAATGCTGCTCTCAGGGAAAACATGAATGATGTGAGGGTGCTGGAAAAAGAAGCACATTTCTTTTGGACTATGAACATAAAGCAGGTCATTTAGCCCAGCTGTTCCCTGCTAGTGGTTATGCTACTCGTGCGTCTTCCCATCCATTCCCATTTAATCCTGCCTACTACTATCAGCATCATCTTCCATTTCTTTCACTCTTATCTACCTTTGCCTTAAAGCAACACTGAGGATGGAGAACGGTGTGGCTGCACTCCCACCTCACCAGTTGTGTACGCAGCAAGAGTATTCACATTTGTGCTACCACTGGACACGGCATGCTTGTTTCTTTTAGTGCTCAGTCTCTTCTTGCTGAATGTTCCCCAAGTGCTTGACCCCTTTGGACGCCTTCTCTGCTTGACGGGCAGCAGCTGGCAATTGCGGAGTCTCAGAAGGCTCTGCATGGTTGTTTCAAGGGCGGATGGGGAAACATGTGGCTGTGTGTCCATGTGCACTGCTCGGATGGGTGCAGGAACAGGTGGCTGTGTGTCCATGTGCACTGCTTGGATGGGTGCAGGAACAGGTGACTGTGTAACTGAACAGCAAGGAGAGGGTACCGCAGGTGGGGGAAGTGGAGCTTTGAACAGGCAGGCGTATGTATGGTCCATCAGATCATTAGGCCAGGGGGTGAAACGCTCAGGATCCATGGATTGTGGCACGCGACTGATGTCCAGCGCGTGGCCACCTCCATCCGAAGGTGCTTCCGGGAAATTGTTGGGCAAATTAATTGGCTCCATCTCATCAGCCAGTCCTTGTGTTTATGGCGCATGCACAGAAAAAGGCACTCCCCTTCCGCTCCGCTGCTCCCCCCTCCCTGCCGACCGACCTCCCTTCCTCCGTCCCTCCCTTCCCCCCTCCCTTCCCTCCTCCCTTCCCTCCCCTCCCTTCTCCCTTCCCTCCCTCCTCCCTTCCCCCCTCCCTTCCCCCCTCCCTTCCCTCCCTTGAAATGTTTTCAGACCAACTTAACAACAGGGACTGGAGCACATGCGGTGCCCCAGACAATGTAAATATTTTCAGAGCAACTTACCTTGGAACAATCTCCTCTGTCTAATAAAAATGAAGCAAATGTCCAAAATGACTAAATAATTGAGATAAAATGCCCGACGAAACCTCTCCTCCTTCCATTTTCAAAAACTCGCGCCGAAGCTTTCGGAAGATTGACGCACATGCGCACACGGTCTCAGGCCCTCTGCGCATGCGCTGCGGTCCGGATTGCCAGGACCAGTTTGCGCATGTGCAGAGGCCAACCTGGCGTGTCCCCCGAGGAAGAACGTTACGCGATGACATCATCTGCGCATGCGCAAACTGGTCCTGGCAATCCGGACCGCAGCGCATGCGCAGAGGGCCTGAGACTGTGTGCGCATGTGCGCACCGCGGTGCATCCTGATGACATAGCGTTGTCATCAATCACTTTGTTAAAAAAAATAATAACAAGGGAAGCGCTGTAATAGGGTCGAAGACAGGAGAGATTAAATGAAACGCAGATGATACTGAAATAAAAAAAAAGGGCGCCACAGTGGTTAGCACCGCAGCCTCACAGCTCCAGCGACCCAGGTTCAATTCTGGGTACTGCCTGTGTGGAGTTTGCAAGTTCTCCCTGAGTCCGCGTGGGTTTCCTCCGGGTGCTCCGGTTTCCTCCCACATCCAAAGACTTGCAGGTGATAGGTCAATTGGCCATTGTAAATTGCCCCTAGTGTAGGTAGGTGGTAGGGAATATGGGATTACTGTAGGGTTAGTATAAATGGGTGGTTGTTGGTCGGCACAGACTCAGTGGGCCGAAGGGCCTGTTTCGGTGCTGTATCTCTAATAATAATAATAATATAAAAAGCAGCAAAGAATGACTAAAAGATTAATAAGGAGGGAAAAATTAGAGTACGAGAGAAAGCTGGCAAGAAATATAAAGACAGATAGTAAGAGTTTCTATAGATATTTAGAAAAAAAGAGTTAACAAAGTGAGCATTGGTCCTATAGAAATTGAGTCTGGGGAATTAATAATGGATAATAAGGAGATGGCAGATGAATTGAACAGATATTTTGCATAGGTCTTCACAATTGAGGATACAAGTAACATCCCAGTATTAACTGTGTCAGGAAATGGAAGGGAGGGAGGAACTGAAGAAAATTACAATCACCAGGGAAGTGGTGAACAGATTGTTGGAACTGCGGCTGACAATCCCCGGGTCCTGATGGACTTCATCCTAGGGTGTTAAAAGAAGTGGCTAGTGAGATAGTTGATGTGTTAGTTTTAATTTTCCAAAATTCTCTAGATTCAGGGAAGGTTCCGTTAAATTGGAAAATAGCGAATGTAAATCCTTTATTCAAAAAGGGAGGGATGCAGAAAGCAGGAAGCTACAGACCAGTTAGCTTAGCATCTGTCTTAGGGAAAATGTGAGAAGCTATTATTAAACATTTTATATTCAGAAAAATTCAAGGTAATCAGGCAGAGTCAACATGGTTTAGTGAAAGGGAAATCATGTTTCACCAATTTATTGGTGTTCTTTGAAGAAGTAACACGTGCTGTGGAAAAAGGGTGGATGTACTGCACTTAGATTTCCAGAAGGCATTTGATAAAGTGCCACATCAAAGGTTATTGCAGAAAATAAAAGCTCATGGTGTTGGGGTAACATATTGGCATGGATAGAAGATTGGCTAGCTGACAGGAAACCGAGAGAAGGCATAAATGGGTCATTTTCTGGTTGGCAAGATGTAACGAGTGGTGTACCACAGGGATCTGTGCTGGGGCCTCAACTTTTACAATTTATATAAATGACTTGGATGAAAGGACCGAAGGTATGGTTGCTAACTTTGCTGATGACGCAAAGATAGGGACATAAGGAGGCTACAAAGGGATATAGATAGGTTAAGTGAGTGTGCAGAGATCGGGCAAATGGAGTATAATGTGGGAAAGTGTGAAATTGTCCACTTTGGCAGGAAGAATAAAAAAGAAACATATTATCTAAATGGTGAGAGATTACAGAGCTCTGAGATGCAGAGAGATCTGGGTGTCCTAGTGTATGCAGATACAGCATGTAATTAGGAAAGCTAATTGAATGTGATCAAATATCGCGAGGGGAATTGAATACAAAAGTAGGGAGGTTATGCTTCAGCTATACAGGGCATTGGTGAGACCACATCTGGAGTACTGTGTACAGTATTGGTCTCTTTATTTAAGGAAGGATGTAAATGCATTGGAAGCAGTTCAGAGAATGTTTACTGGATTAATACCGGGAATGGGTGGGTTGCCTTATGAGGAAAGACTGGACAGGCTAGGCTTGTATCCGCTGGAATTTAGAAGAGTAAGAAATGACTTGATTGAAACATATAAGATCCTGAATGGTCTTGACAGGATGGATGTGGAAAGGATGTTTTCTCTTTTGGGAGAATCGAGAACTGGGGGTCACTGTTTAAAAATAAGGGGTCACCCATTTAAGACAGAGATGAGGAGAAATGTTTTCTCTGAGGGTTGTGAGTCTTTGGAATTCTCTTCCTCAAAAGGTGGTGGAAGCAGAGTCTTTGAATATTTTTAAGGCAGAGGTAGATAGATTCTTGATAAGTAAGAGGGTGAAAGGTTATCGGGGGTAGGCGGGAATGTGGAGTAATCAGTTCAGTCATGAACTTATTGAATGGCGGAGCAGGCTCGAGTGGGCGGGTGGCCTACTCCTAATCCTAATTCATAACTTATTGAATGGCGGAGCAGGCTCGAGTGGGCGGGTGGCCTACTCCTCCTAATTTGTATGTTCATGTGTTTTCTTCATTTCATGGGATGTGGCACTGCTGGTAAGGAAGGCCAGCATGTGTTACCCATCCCCAATGACACTTGAGAAGGAGATGGTGAGCTGCCTTCTTGAACTGTTGCAACCTATCAACTTCTGTGCAGCCGTTTTGTACAACGGAGTGGCTTGCTCGGCCATTTGAAAGGGCAGTTTAGAGTCAGCCACATTGCTGGGGATCTGGAGTCACATGTAGGCCAGACCAGGTAAGGACAGCAGATTTCCTTCCCTAAAGGACATTAGCGAACCAGATGGGTTTTTACAACAATCGACAATGGTTTCATGGTCATCATTAGAGAGACTATCTTTCAATTCCAGATTTTTATTAATTAATTAAATTTAATGAATAAGAAATTCAAAATTTCACCAGTTGCCCTGGTGGGATTTGACCCCAGATCCCCAGATTAGTCTGGGTCTCTAGATTACTAGTCTAGTGACATTCCCACTGGACCACTGTAGTCTCCATTGTACAAACTCGCTGCCGATCCCATTTGAATTTTTAAAGGAATAACACATCACCATTTATTCAAAATAATTAAATATATTTTCCTATTCCCTCTCCCAGCCTCCCAATAAGCAAACAAAGAACAAAGAACAAAGAAAATGACAGCACAGGAACAGGCCCTTTGGCCCTCCAAGCCTGCGCCGATCCAAATCCTCTATCTAAACCTGTCGCCTATTTTCTAAGGGTCTGTATCTCAAAGAACAAAGAAAATTACAGCACAACATTTCATTCCTTGCCGTCTCTCCCCAAAAAAATACTTACCTTGTGCAACTGACCCTTTCCCCACTCCCAAAGGTCACAAACTCTTGTCTTTACCCCTTCCCACCCCGCTCCCTGCTCCCGCACGGAAATACTTACCTGCTCCCCCCTCCCCACCAGTGTTACGCCTCGGATCTCCGGACAGTTATCCGAAGGCGTGGGAATACCGGCCACCAGCACCGGGGCCAATGGCGGGAGCAGGTAAATATTTCATTCATTACTTTTAATAAATTTAAATATTTAAATTTTGATGCTGCCGTTGAGCTGTGGGAGGGCTGCCACGAGACCTCACCGCCACCAGACGGCCCTTCCTGGCGTCCAGAGACATTTTCCACCCACCCCCTCCGCCATGACCCCCAATGTCAGGGGGTCAGTAAAATGCAGCCCTGTATGTACACACGTGTGGATGTATGCACGGGTGTGTGTGTGTCCCGGTCTCTCTGCCTGTCTATCTCCGTGTGCATGTCCCTGTTTTTTGTGTCTGTCTGTCTGTGTGTCCCGGTGTCTGTCTCTGTGCGTTAGTGCCTGTCTGTGTGTGTGTGATCGTCTGTGACCCTGTATCCATGTCTATATGTACCTGTATATCCCTGTCTGTGTGTACGTGTCTGTGTGTATTTGTGTATCCCCGTCTTTGTATCCCTGCTGTTCGGGTCTGAAGTTCTGTTAATGGATGATAAATACCTGGTAGCTCAAGGTAATAGGGTGTTGGTGTTAATTAGTTAATCGTCTCCAAATGTGTATATATAAAGAGCTAGCCAGCATTGGCTGGGTGTTGTTCAGAGTGGAGAAGTAAGCTGTGCGACAAGCAATAAACAGTCTCTATCTAGGCTTCCTGGTCTTAGTGTCTTCTTCACAAACAGGCTTGGGAGTTCTATGACACCTGTCTGTCTGCCCTGTCTGTGTGGACTGTTTATCCCTGTGTGTGACTGTTATTACAACTGAGGCGGGAGCAATGCACTGTCAATTCAGTCCCGTCATTCCACAGGTCGCAGCATATTATTAGAGTTTTCCCACCCAACCGGAAAACAGCCAAATTAAACACTCCAGTATGGCGGGCAGCCATAAAGGCGGGGCTAAAGGGTGGCGAGTCAAAGAGACTTAGATGTTGGCAGGAAAAAAGACAGAAGCGCAATTGGAGAGCCAACTGTGTAACAGCCCCGACAACCAATTTTATCTGCAGTACCTGTGGAAGAGTCTGTCACTACAGAATTGGCTTTTATAGACACTCCAGGCGCTGCTTCACAAACCACTGACCACCTCCAGGTGCTTCCCCATTGTCTCTCAAGACAAGGAGGCCAAAGAAAGAAAGAAAAAAAAAGTAACCACCCAGAATAAAACAGACCAAACCAGGTATCTTTAGACAACAACAAATTAACTATTTATTGAAAGAAAAACTAAATCTTTAACACTATTAAGATATGTCTAATGATCTTATAACTTCTTATTTTAATCTAACTCCCCCATTCACACACATACATTCAAAACTAACAGTTAACCGGTTTTAGAAGTGTTGTATTTAAAAATTAGCTGTTTGTTAAGAATAAATAAATAAGTCTTTGTGGGTTACATTCCAGATGGGTGAGGTATTCTAATGTGAAAATATCAAATTCTCAAAGTCTCCACATGGATTTGATGAAATATTCTGTTCTTGATAGACATTCAAAACACTTTGGCTGCAGCAGGCATCAAACAGTTCTTTCAACGATGAGCACAGCATTTGGTCAACTTGAATTTTAAAACAGACAGTCTCTCAGTCGAAACTTTACTTAAGTAATACAAACTTGTAGAATGTTTGCTGAGAAAAATAGACAGCTCTTCTCTTCAGTCGCACGCTTTGCTGGAGAGTCTCTCAAAACTGGTTTCAGCCATTTTTTACACAGTTAAGTGGAAACATTATACCATGTGACCTCTCTCCTGCTGTCGCCTAGATAACAAAATGCAGCTGGCATACTGTGCCTCAGAAATCTAAAAGCTTCTCTCCCTGTCTTAAAGGTACATTGTTTTAACTGAGTCTTGAAGGCACACTATTTTAATCTGTTTTTCTTTTTTTGTAGTAAATCGGTTAATGGAGCAGCCACAGCACTAAATGTCTGTACAAATTTCCTGTAAAAAAAAAACAGACATCCCGAAAAACCTCATTATTTCCTGTTTAGATTTAGGGATAGAGAACTCCATCAAGGCTTGTACCTTTGCCATTTTTGGCTATACCTGTCCTTGCCCCACTATGTGTCCAAGGTAAGCTACTCTTGCTTTTCCGAATTCGCTTTTTTCCAGATTTATCACTAAGCCCACTGCTTGTAGTTTTTTAAATAGAAGAGGAGCAGAGCATTAGTCATTGGGGACTCCATAGTTAGGGGAACAGATAGGAGGTTCTGTGGGAACGAGAGAGACTCACGGTTGGTGTGTTGCCTCCCAGGTGCCAGGGTTCGTGATGTCTCGGATCGTGTTTTTGGGATCCTTAAGGGGGAGGGGGAGCAGCCCCAAGTCGTGGTCCACATAGGCACCAACGACATAGGTAGGAAGAGAGATGGGGATTTAAGGCAGAAATTCAGGGAGCTAGGGTGGAAGCTAGAGCGAAAGCTAGAGCGAGAACAAACAGAGTTGTTATCTCTGGGTTGTTGCCCGTGCCACGTGCTAGCGAAGCGAGGAATGGGGAGAGAGAGGAGTTGAACACGTGGCTGCAGGGATGGTGTAGGAGGGAGGGTTTTGGTTTCCTGGATAACTGGGGCTCTTTCTGGGGTAGGTGGGACCTCTATAAACAGGATGGTCTTCACCTGAACCAGAGGGGTACCAATATCATGGGGGGGAGATTTGCTAGTGCTCTTCGGGGGGGTTTAAACTAATTCAGCAGGGGTATGGGAACCTAAATTGTAGTTCCAGTGTACAGGATGTTGAGAGTAGTGAGGTTAGGGATAAGGTTACAAGGACGCAAGAGGGCACTGGCAAGCAAGAACTTGGTTTAAAGTGTGTCTACTTCAACGCCAGGAACATCCGGAATAAGGTGGGTGAGCTTGCAGCATGGGTTGGTACCTGGGATCCTGATGTTGTGGCCATTTCAGAGACATGGGTAGAGCAGGGACAGGAATGGATGTTGCAGGTTCCGGGATTTAGATGTTTCAGTAAGAACAGAGAAGATGGTGAAAGAGGGGGGGGTGTGGCATTGTTAATCAAGGAGAGTATTACAGCGACAGAAAGGACGTTTGAGGACTCGTCTACTGAGGTAGTATGGGCCGAGGTTAGAAACAGGAGAGGAGAGGTCATCCTGTTGGGAGTCTTCTATAGACCTCCGAATTGTTCCAGAGATGTAGAGGAAAGGATCGCGAAGATGATTCTCGACAGGGGCGAGATTAACAGGGTATTGTTATGGGGGACTTTAACTTTCCAAATATTGACTGGAAATACTATAGTTCGAGTACTTTAGATGGGTCAGTTTTTGTCCAGTGTGTGCAGGAGGGTTTTCTGACACAGTATGTAGACAGGCCAACCAGGGGCGATGCCACATTGGATTTGGTACTGGGTAATGAACCCGGCCAGGTGTTAGATTTAGATGTAGGTGAGCACTTTGGTGATAGTGATCACAATTCGGTTAGGTTTACCTTAGCGATGGGCAGGGACAGGTATATACCGCAGGGCAAGAATTATAGCTGGGGGAAAGGAAATTATGATGCGATTAGGCAAGATTTAGGATGCATAGGATGGGGAAGGAAACTGCAGGGGATGGGCACAATCGAAATGTGGAGCTTATTCAGGGAGCAGCTACTGCGTGTCCTTGATAAGTATGTACCTGTCAGGCAGGGAGGAAGTTGTCGAGCGAGGGAGCCGTGGTTTACAAAAGAAGTTGAAGCGCTTGTCAAGAGGAAGAAGAAGGCTTATGTTAGGATGAGACGTGAAGGCTCAGTTAGGGCGCTTGAGAGTTACAAGCTAGCCAGGAAGGATCTAAAGGGAGAGCTAAGAAGAGCGAGGAGAGGACACGAGAAGTCATTGGCGGATAGGATCAAGGAAAACCCTAAGGCTTTCTATAAGTATATCAGGAATAAAAGAATGACTAGAGTTAGATTAGGGCCAATCAAGGATAGTAGTGGGAAGTTGTGTGTGGAATCAGAGGAGATAGGGGAAGCGTTAAATGAATATTTTTTGTCAGTATTTACAGTAGAAAAAGAAAATGTTGTCGAGGAGAATACTGAGGTACAGACTACTAGGCTAGATGGGATTGAGGTTCACAAGGAGGAGGTGTTAGCAATTTTGGAAAGTGTGAAAATAGATAAGTCCCCTGGGCCAGATGGGATTTATCCTAGGATTCTCTGGGAAGCCAGGGAGGAGATTGCAGAGCCGTTGTTGTTGATCTTTATGTCGTCATTGTCGACAGGAATAGTGCCGGAAGACTGGAGGATAGCAAATGTTGTCCCCTTGTTCAAGAAGGGGAGTTTAGACAGCCCTGGTAATTATAGACCTGTGAGCCTTACTTCGGTTGTGGGTAAAATGTTGGAAAAGGTTATAAGAGATAGGATTTATAATCATCTTGAAAAGAATAAGTTAATTAGCGATAGTCAGCACGGTTTTGTGAAGGGTAGGTCGTGCCTCACAAACCTTATTGAGTTTTTCGAGAAGGTGACCAAACAGGTGGATGAGGGTAAAGCAGTGGATGTGGTGTATATGGATTTCAGTAAGGCGTTTGATAAGGTTCCCCACGGTAGGCTATTGCAGAAAATACGCAAGTATGGGATTGAAGGTGAATTAGTGCTTTGGATCAGAAATTGGCTAGCTGAAAGAAGACAGAGGAAGGTGGTTGATGGCAAATGGTCATCCTGGAGTTTAGTTACTAGTGGTGTACCGCAAGGATCTGTTTTGGGGCCACTGCTGTTTGTCATTTTTATAAATGACCTGGATGAGGGTGTAGAAGGGTGGGTTAGTAAATTTGCGGATGACACGAAGGTCGGTGGAGTTGTGGATAGTGCCGAAGGATGTTGTAGGTTACAGAGGGACATAGGTAGGCTGCAGAGCTGGGCTGAGAGATGGCAAATGGAGTTTAATGTGGAAAAGTGTGAGGTGATTCACTTTGGAAGGAGTAACAGGAATGCAGAGTACTGGGCTAATGGGAAGATTCTTGGTAGTGTAGATGAGCAGAGAGATCTTGGTGTCCAGGTACATAAATCCCTGAAAGTTGCTACCCAGGTTAATAGGGCTGTTAAGAAGGCATATGGTGTGTTAGCTTTTATTAGTAGGGGGATCGAGTTTTGGAGCCACGAGGTCATGCTGCAGCTGTACAAAACTCTGGTGAGACCGCACCTGGAGTATTGCGTGCAGTTCTGGTCACCGCATTATAGGAAGGATGTGGAAGCTTTGGAAAGGGTGCAGAGGAGATTTACTAGGATGTTGCCTGGTATGGAGGGAAGGTCTTACAAGGAAAGGCTGAGGGACTTGAGGTTGTTTTCGTTAGAGAGAAGGAGGAGGAGAGGTGACTTAATAGAGACATATAAGATAATCAGAGGGTTGGATAGGGTGGATAGTGAGAGTCTTTTTCCTCGGATGGTGATGGCAAACACGAGGGGACATAGCTTTAAGTTGAGGGGTGATAGATACAGGACAGATGTCAGAGGTAGTTTCTTTACTCAGCGAGTAGTAGGGGCGTGGAACGCCCTGCCTGCAACAGTAGTAGACTCGCCAACTTTAAGGGCATTTAAGTGGTCATTGGATAGACATATGGATGAAAATGGAATAGTGTAGGTCAGATGGTTTCACAGGTCGGCGCAACATCGAGGGCCGAAGGGCCTGTACTGCGCTGTAATGTTCTATGTTCTATGCTCTATGTTCTATAGAATTTTTAGCTGGTTTAAGTGTTCTTGCCAAGTGTTACTGTGTATTAGTACATCATCAAGATATACTACACAGTTGGGAACACTGGCTACCACCTGATTCATTAATCTATGAAAAGTGGCTGGGGCATTTTGTAGCCCAAATGGCATCACTCAGCACTGATAAAGACCGTCATGTGTTACAAAAGCTGATATTTCTTTGGCTCGAGGAGTCAAAGGAACTTGCCAGTATCCCTTTAACAAGTCAATCTTGGTAAGAAACCTAACACTGCCCACTCTGTCGATACAGTCTTCTAAACACGGAATTGGATAGGAGTCTGCCTTCGTTACCTCATTGACTTTTCTATAATCTATACAAATTCGGGTTGACCCGTCAGGTTGAGGTACTAGAACTACTGGTGAACTCCAGCTGCTTTGACTAGGTTCAATCAAATTGTTTTCCAGCAAGTATTGGATCTCTGCTTTCACTTGGGCCTGTTTGTCCGGACTTAAATGGTAAGGATGTTGTTTTAAAGGAATGGTTCCCCCTATATCCACATCATGTGTGGCTAAGATTGTACATTCCGGCTTATCCCGACAGACTCTTCGAAACGTTGTGAAAAGCCTGTGCAGGTCTTCACGTTGTTTTGCCTCTAAGTGCAAAAGCATATTGTTTAATTTACCTAGCCATTCTGTATTTGCTATCTGATAGTTGAAGGTTCAATCTGAGAATTGTCTAGGCCTCCTTCTGCCTCGTCCTCACTATCCTTTTCCTTCTCAACAGTCCCCATTACCTGACGTATCTGTACTGGCTTATCCTCCTCCCTGTGATAATATTGCTTTAACATATTAATGTGACACAACCGCTTCTTCTTCCGGCGATCAGGGGTGTCAATCAAGTAATCCACCTTACCCACTCTTTTAATCACTCTATATAGACCACTGAACTGTGCTTTTAATGGTTCTCCCTGTGACGGTAACACCAATACTTCATCCCCTGGTTGAAAATTGTGTTTTTTTGCATTCTTGTCTGCCTATTTTTTTTATATTGGCTTGGGATGCTTTAAGATGTTCCTGAGCCACACTGCAAGCTTTTGTGAGTCTTTCCCGGAACACAGATACATAGTCTAGCAGCGAGGATTCATTCTTTTGTTCCAACAATCTGACTTTTATAAGTTTTAGAGTACCTTTCACTTCATGTCCATAAACCAATTCGAAAGGACAGAAGCCTGTAGAATCATTCGCTGAGTCTCTGGTGACAAATAAAAGAAAGTCTAGTTCTTTATCCCCGTCATGTGGATATTCCTGACAGTATGTTCTCATCATTGTTTTGAGAGTTTGGTGGTATCTCTCTAAAGCTCCCCGTGACTGTGGGTGATATGAACAAAAGAACAAAGAACTGTACAGCACAGGAACAGGCCATTCGGCCCCACAAGTCTGCACCGATCTTGATGCCTGCCTAAACTAAAACCTTCTGCACTTCCGGGGTCCGTATCCCTCTATTCCCTTCCTATTCATGTATTTGTCAAGATGCCTCTGAAATGTCGTGATCGTACCTGCTTCCACCACCTCCCCCGGCAACAAGTTCCAGGCACTCACCACCCTCTGTGTAAAGAACTTGCCTCGCACATCCCCTCTAAACTTTGCCCCTCTCACCTTAAACCTATGTCCCCTTGTAACTGACTCTTCCACCCTGGGAAAAAGCTTCTGACTATCCACTCTGTCCATGCCACTCATAACTTTGTAAACCTCTATCATGTCGCCCCTCCACCTCCGTCGTTCCAGTGAAAACAATCCGAGTTTATCCAACCTCTCCTCATAGCTGATGCCCTCCAGACCAGGCAACATCCTGGTAAACCTCTTCTGTACCCTCTCCAAAGCCTCCACGTCCTTCTGGTAGTGTGGCGACCAGAATTGCACGCAATATTCTAAGTGTGGCCTAACTAAAATTCTGTACAGCTGCAACATGACTTGCCAATTTTTATACTCTATGCCCCGACCGATGAAGGCAAGCATGCCGTATGCCTTCTTGACTACCTTATCCAACTGCGTTGCCACTTTCAGTGACCTGTGGACCTGTACGCCCAGATCTCTCTGCCATTTACTGTATACTTCCCACCTGCATTAGACCTTCCAAAATGCATTACCTCACATTTGTCCGAATTTGTCCGAATTAAACTCCATCTGACATTTCTCTGCCCAAGTCTCCAACCGATCTATATCCTGCTGTATCCTCTGACAATCCTCATCACTGTCCGCAACTCCACCAACCTTTGTGTCGTCCGCAAACTTACTAATCAGACCAGCTACATTTTCCTCCAAATAATTTATATATACTACAAACAGCAAAGGTCCCAGCACTGATCCCTGCGGAACACCACTAGTCACATCCCTCCATTCAGAAAAGCACCCTTCCACTGCTACCCTCTGTCTTCTATGACAGAGCCAGTTCTGTATCCATCTTGCCAGCTCCCCTCTGATCCCATGTAACTTCACCTTTTGTACCAGTCTGCCATGAGGGACCTTGTCAAAGGCTTTACTGAAGTCCATATAGATAACATCCACTGCCCTTCCTTCATCAATCATCTTTGTCACTTCCTCAAAAAACTCAATCAAATTAGTGAGACACGACCTCCCCTTCACAAAACCGTGCTGTCTCTCGCTAATAAGTCCATTTGTTTCCAAATGGAAGTAAATCCTGTCCCGAAGAATCCTCTCTAATAATTTCCCTACCACTGACGTAAGGCTCATCGGCCTATAATTTCCTGGATTATCCTTGCTACCCTTCTTAAACAAAGGAACAACACTGGCTATTCTCCAGTCCTCTGGGACCTCACCTGTAGCCAATGAGGATGCAAAGATTTCTGTCAAGGCCCCAGAAATTTCTTCCTTTGCCTCCCTCAGTATTCTGGGGTAGATCCCATCAGGCCCTGGGGACTTATCTACCTTAATGCTTTGCAAGACACCCAACACCTCCTCCTTTTTGATAATGAGATGACTGAGACTATCTACACTCCCTTCCCTAGGCTCATCATCCACCAAGTCCTTCTCCTTGGTGAATACTGATGCAAAGTACTCATTTAGTACCTCGCCCATTTCCTCTGGCTCCACACATCGATTCCCTTCTCTGTCCTTGAGTGGGCCAACCCTTTCCCTAGTTACCCTCTTGCTCTTTATATACGTATAAAAAGCCTTGGGATTTTCCTTAATCCTATTTGCCAATGACTTCTCATAACCCCTTTTAGCCCTCCTGACTCCTTGCTTACGTTCCTTCCTACTGTCTTTATATTCCTCAAGGGATTCGGCTGTTCCCAGCCTTCCAGCCCTTACGAATGCTTCCTTTTTCTTTTTGACTAGGCTCACAATATCCTGCGTTATCCAAGGTTCCCGAAACTTGCCAAACTTATCCTTCTTCCTCACAGGAACATGCCGGTCCTGGATTCTAATCAGCTGACGTTTGAAAGACTCCCACATGTCAGATGTTGATTTACCCTCAAATAGCCGCCCCCCAATCTAAATTCTTCAGTTCCTGCCTAATATTGTTAAAATTAGCCTTCCCCCAGTTTAGCACCTTCACCTGAGGACTACTCTTATCCTTATCCACAAGTACCTTAAAACTTATGGAATTATGGTCACTGTTCCCGAAATTAGAATTTTTTTTTTTAGAACATTACAGCGCAGTACAGGCCCTTCGGCCCTCGATGTTGCGCCGACCTGTGAAACCATCTGACCTACACTATTCCATTTTCATCCATGTGTCGATCCAATGTCCACTTAAATGCCCTTAAAGTTGGCGAATCTACTACTGCTGCAGGCAGGGCGTTCCACGCCCTTACTACTCTCTGAGTAAAGAAACTACCTCTGACATCTGTCCTATATCTATCACCCCTCAACTTAAAGCTATGTCCCCTCGTGTTTCCCATCACCATCCGAGGAAAAAGACTCTCACTATCCACCCTATCTAACCCTCTGATGATCTTGTATGTCTCTATTAAGTCACCTCTCCTCCTCCTTCTCTCCAACGAAAACAACCTCAAGTCCCTCAGCCTTTCCTCGTAAGATCTTCCCTCCATACCAGGCAACATCCTAGTAAATCTCCTCTGCACCCTTTCCATAGCTCCCCTACTGAGACTTCGACCACCTGGCCGGGCTCATTCCCCAATACCAGGTCCAGTACGGCCCCTTCCCTAGTTGGACTATCTACATATTGTTTCAAGAAGCCCTCCTGGATGCTCCTTACAAATTCTGCCCCATCCAAGCCCCAAACACTAAGTGAGACCCAGTCAATATAGGGGAAGTTAAAATCACCCACCACTACAACCCTGTTACCTTTACATCTTTCCAAAATCTGTCTACATATCTGCTCCTCTACCTCCCGCTGGCTGTTGGGAGGCCTGTAGAAAACCCCCAACATCGTGACTGCACCCTTCCTATTCCTGAGCTCCACCCATATTGCCTCGCTGCATGACCCCTTCGAGGTGTCCTCCCGCAGTACAGCTGTGATATTCTCCTTAACCATATGCAGAAGATTTCAACTGTCTAATCCCTAAATTGTCCATGACTTCTTGAAATAGCTTAGACATGAAATGTTGATCCGATTCAACTTCAAGTGGTAATCCATATCTCAAAGAATTGGGTTAACTTTTCTACTACTACTTTAGCAGTAATTGTCCTCAAAGGAATGGCCTCTGGAAATCGAGTGGCCATATCCATGATACTAAGTATGTATTGATGTCCCACTTTTGTTTCTGGCAAGGGTCCTACACAGTCTACTAATACCCTGCTAAATGGTTCCTCAATCACTGGTATGGAACTAGTGGTGCCGGTTTTATGGTAGGTTGTGGTTTCCCCACCATTTGACAGGTACGGCATGTCCTACAAAATTGTCTCACATCCTTTGTAAGATCTGGCCAGTAATAATGTTTGCTTATACGTGATTTGGTCTTCTGAATTCCCCTATGTCCTGCAAAAGGAATGTCATGTGCGATATTTAGGTGGTACCACTACCTGTTCAACAACTGTCCAGTCTTCATCTTCAGATCCATGAGGCGGTGTCCATTTCCTCCTCAAAACCCCATTTGCCATATATTAGCCTTCTGGAACTCCTTTCACCTCAGCTTCTGACAGAGCCGTCTGTGCTATTCGCTATATCTCTGGATCAGCTTGCTGTGCTGCAGTGATAGATGATCTGTTAAACATCTCATTTGGATTATCTAAATCCCCAAATTAGGTTTCAGATGCTTGGCTATCTATTTCTGGTGCCACTTTTACCTCTGACAATGGACCCTGTTTAGCCATTGCTCGGGAAATATTCCCAGAACTTGTTCCTGTAATTGTTCCATTTCCCTAACGTCACTTGGTTTATCTTTAATTATAGGACAAACTGATACTTTTGATCCAACCAAATTATTTCCCAGGAGTAGATCGATTCCCTGTACTGGCAAACTGTGGACAACTCCTACAGTTACCATCCCAGATATTAAGTCACTCTCTAGGCGTACTTTATATAAAGATACGGGTATATGCTCCCCGCCAATTCCATTAACTAAAATTTTAGCGTTCAAGGCGTTCTCTGGTGGAAACGTTATATCTTTCCCCAGCAAGAGTGTTCGGGTTGCTCCTGTGTCCCTGAGTATAATGAAAGGTTTTCCTGCCTCACTTACAGAATAGGGAGTTACTCTCCCCTTTGACAAAAGTTCATTATAACTTTCAGGCATCTTATTCTTAAACTCTACACTCACTTTAGTTTTAGTATCTGGTTTCACAACTGTCATTATAGCTATATCCTGGTCTACTATACTCTCAGTCACAGTCTTTTCCTCTGCACTAACTTTGTGTACACCAACAAGTCCCATGGGTTTACCTCGCAACTTCTAGCACTCTGAATGAAGATGACCCGTTTTGTTGCAATAATAACTCTTTGACTTGTGAACCTCACTTCTATCCTGAGCACCTTCCTTTCTGACCTGAGGAGGTGATCCTGAGGCATTCCCAGCTGTTCCTTCTTGTCCCCGGCTACTTGCCTTCCTTTCACTCTCCCACTTTCTATCCTTCTCGGGTTTATGGGGGTGACGGACAAAAGGTTTTACCTTATTCACAAGCTCAAAATCATCAGCAATCTCTGCTGCTTGCCCAGCTTTCAAAACTTCCAGGTTATCTATATGAGTTCTCACTACTGAAGGAATGGAGGTTTTAAACTTTTCCAAGAGAATCAGTTCTCGAAGGTTCTCATATGTGGTTTCTATCTTTAATGCCCATATCCAATGGTCAAAATTCATTTGCTTGACCCTCTCAAATTCTAAATATGTCTGCCCAGCCAATCTCCGTAAATTCCCAAACTTCTGACAGTAAGCTTCAGGGACTAATTCATATTCAGCGAGAATAGCCTTTTTTGCCATCCCATAATCTGCTGAAGCCTCTTCAGTAAACATGGCGTAAACTTCATGAGCTCTGCCTACCGACCTGCTTTGCATAAGTAGTGTCCAGCTTTCCCTTGGCCATTTCATCGGTTAAGCAATTTTTTCAAAAGGTATGAAAAAATGCCTCCACATCCCTTTCCTCAAACTTAGGAAGAGCCTGTATAAATTTAAACAGCTTTTCGCTGGGTCCTGGGCTGAATTCACATTCTTCCTGACCCAAATTTTTCCTGGAGTCAAGACCACTCACTCCTGTGTCTTCATTACATCTCTTTTAACCTAAATTCCCTTTCCTCTCTCACTTTCTCTCTGAAGTTCAAATTTTCTGACTGCTATTTCTTTTTCTGTTTCCTGTTCAAGCCTAGGTTTTATTATTTCTTGTTCAAGTTTTTTCACTTCCAACTGAATTCCAGCCAATTCCACTGCATCATTCTCTGACTTACTATCTTCTTCTTCCTCGTCTTTTATTTTTAAATGTTAGACTATTACATCAAATATCACGGCTTTTTTGGCACCTGATTTCAAATCTAACCCCATTTTTGCTGCCAATTCTTTTAGCTTATTCTTAGTTAAAGTTGTCAAGTCACTGAGGGAAACATTCTCTTTTCCCAGAAACTCTGCTGCAACTGCTAATGCCATTCTGATGGTATAGACTGTCCCTTATCACACAAGACCAAGGTGAAACCAAGACGGACCTGCGAGGAGACAGGCGGGAGTTCCAGCAGCTCACATACTCTCACAGGGAAAGTGAGAGATTACCATGACTGACGTCACAGTTCAGAAAGTGACGCGTTGCAAGGGGAGGCAGCTGATTGGTAAGTATGAACAGGTGAGTATTTCTACCCTTTTTTACTACTTTCAGTAGCTGAAGTAAAAGTAAAGGTCGGGAATTTAGATTGTAGCAGGTAGTGTTTGGAGTAGAATAAGGTCCCTAGCGTAATTAGTACTCTAAATTAAAGGGAGTAAACTAAGGTGCTTAATCTAAGGGTAGCTCATGACAGGAGAGCTCAGCCCCGTGATCTGCTCCTCCTGCGCTATGTGGGAAATCAGGGACGTTTCCAGTGTCCCTGACAACCCTGTGTGCAGGAAGTATATCCATCTGCAGCTACTGACTACCCGCATTACGGAGCTGGAGCTGCAGGTGGATTCACTGTGGAGCATCCGCGACGCTGAGGATGTCATGGATAGCACGGTTAGTGAGGTGGTCACACCGCAGGTAATGGCTGCACAGGCAGAAAAGAGATGGGTGACCACCAGGAGGAGTAGTTGGCGCAGGCAGGTAGGACAGGAGTCCCTTGTGGCCATCCCCCTCTCAAACAGATATACTGCTTTGGATACTGTTGGGGGGGATGGCCTCCCAGGGGAAAGCAGCAACAGCCAAGTTCGTGGCACCACGGATGGCTCTGCTGCACAGGAGGGGAGGAAAAAGAGTGGGAGAGCCAAACTGATAGGGGATTCAATTGTAAGGGGGACAGGCAGGCATTTCTGTGGCTGCAAATGAGACTCCAGGATGGTACGTTGCCTCCCTGGTGCTAGGGTCAGGGATGTCTCGGAGCGGCTGCAGGACATTCTGAAGGGAGAAGGTCAACAGTCAGAGGTCGTGGTACACACTGGTAGCAACGACATAGGTAGAAAGAGGGATGAGGTCCTGCAACAAGAATTTAGGGAGCTAGCAGATCAAAAAGCAGGACCTCAAAGGTTGTAATCTCTGGATTACTCCCGGTGCCACGTGCTAGTGAGGATAAGAATAGGAGCGTAGAGCAGATGAATGCGTGGCTGAAGAGATGGTGCAGGAGGGAGGGCTTTAGTTTCCTGGATCACTGGGTCTGTTTCTGGCAAAGGTGGGACCTGTACAAGTTGGACGGGTTGCACCTGAACCGGAAAGGGACCAACATCCTTGCTGGGAGGTTTGCTAGTGCTGTTGGGCGGGGGGTGGGGGGGGTGGGGGTTTAAACTAATTTGGCAGGGGGATGGGATACAGAGTGGAGGTACAGTAGTGGGTGAGGCACAATTCACTCTGTGTGATATCAAGAAATGACTGAAGGCACTGGATAATTCAAAGGCTATGTGCCCTGACAATATTCCGACAACAGTACTGAAGACCTGTGCTCCAGAACTTGCCGCGCCCCGAGCCAAGCTGTTCCAGTACAGCGACACTGGCATCTACCCTGCAATGTGGAAAATTGCCCAGGTATGTCCTGTACACAAAAAGCAGGACAAATCCAACCCGGTCAATTACCCCCATCAGCCTACTCTCAATCATCAGTAAAGTGATTGAAGGTGTCATCAACAGTGCCATCAAGCGGCACTTGCTTAGCAATAACCTGCTCAGTGATGCTCAGTTTGGGTTCCGCCAGGGCCACTCAGCTCCTGACCTCATTACAGCCTTGGTTCAAACATGGACAAAAGAGCTGAACTCAAGAGGTGAGGTGAGAGTGACTGCCTTAGACATCAAGGCAGCATTTGACCGAGTATGGCATCAAGGAGCCCTAGCAAAACTAAGGTCAATGGGAATCAGGCGGAAAACTCTCCGCTGGCTGGAGTCAAACCTAGTGCAAAGGAAAATGGTTGTGGTTGTTGGAGGTCAATCATCTGAGCTCCAGGACATCACTGCAGGAGTTCCTCAGGGTAGTGTCCTAGGCCCAACCATCTTCAGCTGCTTCATCAATGACCTTCCTTCAGTCATAAGGTCAGAAGTGGGGATGTTCGCTGATGATTGCACAATGTTCAGCACCATTCGCTAATCCTCAAATACTGAAGCAGTCCGTGTAGAAATGCAGCAAGACTTGGACAATATCCAGGCTTGGGCTGATAAGTGGCAAATAACATTCGTGCCACACAAGTGCCAGGCAATGACCATCTCCAACAAGAGAGAATCTAACCATCTCCCCTTGACATTCAATGGCATTACCATCGCTGAATCCCCCACTATCAACATCCTGGGGGCTACCATTGACCAGAAACTGAACTGGAGTAGCCATATAAATACTGTGGCTACAAGAGCAGGTCAGAGGCTAGGAATCCTGTGGCGAGTAACTCACCTCCTGACTCCCCAAAGCCTGTCCACCATCTACAAGGCACAAGACAGGAGTGTGATTGAATACTCTCCACTTGCCTGGATGGGTGCAGCTCCAACAACACTCAAGAAGCTCGACACCATCCAGGACAAAGCAGCCCGCTTGATTGGCACCCCATCCACTAACATTCACTCCCTCCACCACCGACGCACAGTGTCAGCAGTGTGTACCATCTACAAGATGCACTGCAGCAACGCACCAAGGCTCCTTAGACAGCACCTTCCAAACCCGCGACCTCTACCAACTAGAAGGACAAGGGCAGCAAATACATGGGAACACAACCACCTGCAAGTTCCCCTCCAAGTCACACACCATCCTTACTTGGAACTATATCGCCGTTCCTTCACTGTCACTGGGTCAAAATCCTGGAACTCCCTTCCTAACAGCACTGTGGGTGTACCCACCCCACATGAACTGCAGCGGTTCAAGAAGGCAGCTCACCACCACCTTCTCAAGGGCAATTAGGGATGGGCAATAAATGCTGGCCTGGCCAGTGACGCCCACATCCCATGAATGAATTTTTAAAAAAAGTGAATTGCTCCGCTGAGAGCCAGCAGGGATCCTATGGGCTGAAGGGCCTCCTTCTATACCTTAAATGAATCTATGACTGTATGAATGGAAAGTTTCTACTCTGTGACCTCTTAAACGTAGCTATCGTACCTGCTTCCACCACCAGCCTGTAACTCAATGCCGGGTATCTGTTATTCTATATATAAACCACCCGAACCCCTCGATTAGATTCCAGTCTGTAACTCACTCCCGGGTATCTGTTATTCTATATATAAACCACCCCCGAACCCCTCGATTAGATTCCAGTCTGTAACTCACTCCCGGGTATCTGTTATTCTCTATTTAAACCACCCGAACCCCTCGATTAGATTCCAGTCTGTAACTCACTCCCGGGTATCTGTTATTCTATATATAAACCCCCCCGAACCCCTCGATTACATTCCAGTCTGTAACTCACTCCCGGGTATCTGTTATTCTCTATTTAAACCACCCGAACCCCTCGATTAGATTCCAGTCTGTAACTCACTCCTAGGTATCTGTTATTCTATATATAAACCACCCGAACCCCTCGATTAGATTCCAGTCTGTAACTCACTCCCGGGTATCTGTTATTCTACATATAAACCACCCGAACCTCTCGATTAGATTCCAGTCTGTAACTCACTCCCGGGTATCTGTTATTCTATATATAAACCACCCGAACCCCTCGATTAGATTCCAGTCTGTAACTCACTCCCGGGTATCTGTTATTCTATATATAAACCACCCGAACCCCTCGATTAGATTCCAGTCTGTAACTCACTCCCGGGTATCTGTTATTCTATATATAAACCACCCGAACCCCTCGATTAGATTCCAGTCTGTAACTCACTCCCGGGTATCTGTTATTCTATATATAAACCACCCGAACTCCTCGATTAGATTCCAGTCTGTAACTCACTCCCGGGTATCTGTTATTCTATATATAAACCACCCGAACCCCTCGATTAGATTCCAGTCTGTAACTCACTCCCGGGTATCTGTTATTCTATATATAAACCACCCCCGAACCCCTCGATTAGATTCCAGTCTGTAACTCACTCCCGGGTATCTGTTATTCTCTATTTAAACCACCCGAACCCCTCGATTAGATTCCAGTCTGTAACTCACTCCCGGGTATCTGTTATTCTCTATTTAAACCACCCGAACCCCTCGATTAGATTCCAGTCTGTAACTCACTCCCGGGTATCTGTTATTCTATATATTAAACCCCCGAACCCCTCGATTAGATTCCAGTCTGTAACTCACTCCCGGGTATCTGTTATTCTATATATAAACCACCCGAACCCCTCGATTAGATTCCAGTCTGTAACTCACTCCCGGGTATCTGTTATTCTATATATAAACCACCCCCGAACCCCTCGATTAGATTCCAGTCTGTAACTCACTCCCGGGTATCTGTTATTCTCTATTTAAACCACCCGAACCCCTCGATTAGATTCCAGTCTGTAACTCACTCCCGGGTATCTGTTATTCTCTATTTAAACCACCCGAACCCCTCGATTAGATTCCAGTCTGTAACTCACTCCCAGGTATCTGTTATTCTATATATAAACCACCCCCGAACCCCTCGATTAGATTCCAGTCTGTAACTCACTCCCGGGTATCTGTTATTCTATATATAAACCCCCCGAACCCCTCGATTAGATTCCAGTCTGTAACTCACTCCTGGGTATCTGTTATTCTATATATAAACCACCCCGAACCCCTCGATTTGATTCCAGTCTGTAACTCACTCCCAGGTATCTGTTATTCTATATATAAACCACCCCCGAACCCCTCGATTAGATTCCAGTCTGTAACTCACTCCCGGGTATCTGTTATTCTATATATAAACCACCCGAACCCCTCGATTAGATTCCAGTCTGTAACTCACTCCCAGGTATCTGTCATTCTATATATAAACCACCCCGAACCCCTCGATTAGATTCCAGTCTGTAACTCACTCCCAGGTATCTGTTATTCTATATATAAACCACCCCGAACCCCTCGATTAGATTCCAGTCTGTAACTCACTCCCAGGTATCTGTTATTCTATATATAAACCCCCGAACTCCTCGATTAGATTCCAGTCTGTAACTCACTCCCGGGTATCTGTTATTCTATACATAAACCACCCGAACCCCTCGATTAGATTCCAGTCTGTAACTCACTCCCGGGTATCTGTTATTCTATATATAAACCACCCGAACCCCTCAATTAGATTCCAGTCTGTAACTCACTCCCGGGTATCTGTTATTCTATATATAAACCACCCCCGAACCCCTCGATTAGATTCCAGTCTGTAACTCACTCCCGGGTATCTGTTATTCTATATATAAACCACCCCCGAACTCCTCGATTAGATTCCAGTCTGTAACTCACTCCCAGGTATCTGTTATTCTATATATAAACCACCCCCGAACCCCTCGATTAGATTCCAGTCTGTAACTCACTCCCGGGTATCTGTTATTCTATATATAAACCACCCGAACCCCTCGATTAGATTCCAGTCTGTAACTCACTCCCGGGTATCTGTTATTCTATATATAAACCCCCCCTGAACCCCTCGATTAGATTCCAGTCTGTAACTCACTCCCGGGTATCTGTTATTCTATATATAAACCACCCCCGAACCCCTCGATTAGATTCCAGTCTGTAACTCACTCCCGGGTATCTGTTATTCTATATATAAACCCCCCGAACCCCTCGATTAGATTCCAGTCTGTAACTCACTCCTAGGTATCTGTTATTCTATATATAAACCCCCCCCGAACCCCTCGATTAGATTCCAGTCTGTAACTCACTCCTGGGTATCTGTTATTCTATATATAAACCCCCCGAACCCCTCGATTAGATTCCAGTCTGTAACTCACTCCCGGGTATCTGTTATTCTATATATAAACCACCCCCGAACCCCTCGATTAGATTCCAGTCTGTAACTCACTCCCGGGTATCTGTTATTCTATATATAAACCCCCCGAACCCCTCGATTAGATTCCAGTCTGTAACTCACTCCCAGGTATCTGTTATTCTATATATAAACCACCCCCGAACCCCTCGATTAGATTCCAGTCTGTAACTCACTCCCGGGTATCTGTTATTCTATATATAAACCACCCCCGAACCCCTCGATTAGATTCCAGTCTGTAACTCACTCCCGGGTATCTGTTATTCTATATTTAAACCCCCCGAACCCCTCGATTAGATTCCAGTCTGTAACTCACTCCCGGGTATCTGTTATTCTATATATAAACCCCCCGAACCCCTCGATTAGATTCCAGTCTGTAACTCACTCCCGGGTATCTGTTATTCGATATATAAACCACCCGAACCCCTCGATTAGATTCCAGTCTGTAACTCACTCCCGGGTATCTGTTATTCTATATATAAACCCCCCGAACCCCTCGATTAGATTCCAGTCTGTAACTCACTCCCGGGTATCTGTTATTCGATATATAAACCACCCGAACCCCTCGATTAGATTCCAGTCTGTAACTCACTCCCGGGTATCTGTTATTCGATATATAAACCACCCGAACCCCTCGATTAGATTCCAGTCTGTAATTCACTCCCGGGTATCTGTTATTCTATATATAAACCACCCGAACCCCTCGATTAGATTCCAGTCTGTAATTCACTCCCGGGTATCTGTTATTCTATATATAAACCACCCGAACCCCTCGATTAGATTCCAGTCTGTAACTCACTCCCGGGTATCTGTTATTCTATATATAAACCACCCGAACCCCTCGATTAGATTCCAGTCTGTAATTCACTCCCGGGTATCTGTTATTCTATATATAAACCACCCGAACCCCTCGATTAGATTCCAGTCTGTAACTCACTCCCGGGTATCTGTTATTCTATATATAAACCCCCTGAACCCTCGATTAGATTCCAGCCTGTAACTCACTCCCGGGTATCTGTTATTCTATATATAAACCACCCCCGAACCCCTCGATTAGATTCCAGTCTGTAACTCACTCCCGGGTATCTGTTATTCTATATATAAACCACCCCTGAACCCCTCGATTAGATTCCAGTCTGTAACTCACTCCCGGGTATCTGTTATTCTATATTTAAACCCCCCGAACCCCTCGATTAGATTCCAGTCTGTAACTCACTCCCGGGTATCTGTTATTCTCTATATAAACCACCCCCGAACCCCTCGATTAGATTCCAGTCTGTAACTCACTCCCGTGTATCTGTTATTCTATATATAAACCCCCCGAACCCCTCGATTAGATTCCAGTCTGTAACTCACTCCCGGGTATCTGTTATTCTATATATAAACCCCCCCCGAACCCCTCGATTAGATTCCAGTCTGTAACTCACTCCCGTGTATCTGTTATTCTATATATAAACCACCCCCGAACCCCTCGATTAGATTCCAGTCTGTAACTCACTCCCGGGTATCTGTTATTCTATATATAAACCATCCCGAACCCCTCGATTAGATTCCAGTCTGTAACTCACTCCCGTGTATCTGTTATTCTATATATAAACCCCCCGAACCCCTCGATTAGATTCCAGTCTGTAACTCACTCCCGGGTATCTGTTATTCTATATATAAACACCCCGAACCCCTCGATTAGATTCCAGTCTGTAACTCACTCCCGGGTATCTGTTATTCTATATATAAACCACCCCCGAACTCCTCGATTAGATTCCAGTCTGTAACTCACTCCCGGGTATCTGTTATTCTATATATAAACCACCCACGAACCCCTCGATTAGATTCCAGTCTGTAACTCACTCCCGGGTATCTGTTATTCTATATATAAACCACCCCCGAACCCCTCGATTAGATTCCAGTCTGTAACTCACTCCCGGGTATCTGTTATTCTATAGATAAACCACCCGAACTCCTGGATTAGATTCCAGTCTGTAACTCACTCCCGGGTATCTGTTATTCTATATATAAACCACCCCCGAACCCCTCGATTAGATTCCAGTCTGTAACTCACTCCCGGGTATCTGTTATTTTATATAGAAACCACCCGAACCCCTCGATTTGATTCCAGTCTGTAACTCACTCCCGGGTATCTGTTATTTTATATATAAACTCCCCGAACCCCTCGATTAGATTCCAGTCTGTAACTCACTCCCGGGTATCTGTTATTTTATATATAAACTCCCCGAACCCCTCGATTAGATTCCAGTCTGTATCTCACTCCCAGGTATCTGTTATTCTATATATAAACCACCCCCGAACCCCTCGATTAGATTCCAGTCTGTAACTCACTCCCGGGTATCTGTTATTTTATATATAAACTCCCCGAACCCCTCGATTAGATTCCAGTCTGTAACTCACTCCCGGGTATCTGTTATTTGATATATAAACCACCCCCGAACCCCTCGATTAGATTCCAGTCTGTAACTCACTCCTGGGTATCTGTTATTTTATATATAAACTCCCCGAACCCCTCGATTAGATTCCAGTCTGTAACTCACTCCCGGGTATCTGTTATTCTATATAGAAACCACCCGAACCCCTCGATTTGATTCCAGTCTGTAACTCACTCCCGGGTATCTGTTATTTTATATATAAACTCCCCGAACCCCTCGATTAGATTCCAGTCTGTAACTCACTCCCGGGTATCTGTTATTTTATATATAAACTCCCCGAACCCCTCGATTAGATTCCAGTCTGTAACTCACTCCCGGGTATCTGTTATTTGATATATAAACCACCCCCGAACCCCTCGATTAGATTCCAGTCTGTAACTCACTCCCGGGTATCTGTTATTTGATATATAAACCACCCCCGAACCCCTCGATTAGATTCCAGTCTGTAACTCACTCCCGGGTATCTGTTATTCTATAGATAAACCACCCGAACTCCTGGATTAGATTCCAGTCTGTAACTCACTCCCGGGTATCTGTTATTCTATATAGAAACCACCCGAACCCCTCGATTTGATTCCAGTCTGTAACTCACTCCCGGGTATCTGTTATTCTATATATAAACCACCCCCGAACCCCTCGATTAGATTCCAGTCTGTAACTCACTCCCGGGTATCTGTTATTCTATATAGAAACCACCCGAACTCCTCGATTAGATTCCAGTCTGTAACTCACTCCCGGGTATCTGTTATTCTATATAGAAAGCACCCGAACCCCTCGATTGGATTCCAGTCTGTAACTCACTCTCGGGTCTCTGTTATTAGAACAAAGAACAAAGAACAAAGATAATTACAGCACAGGAACAGGCCCTTCGGCCCTCCAAGCCTGCGCCAATCCAGATCCTCTCTCTAAACATGTCCCCTATTTTCTAAGGTTCTGTATCTCTTTTCTTCCTGCCCATTCATGTATCTGTCTGGATACATCTTAAATGACTCCATCGTGCCCGCATCTACCACCTCCGCTGGCAATGCGTTCCAGGTGCCCACCACCCTCTGCGTAAAGAACTTTCCACGCATATCCCCCCTCAACTTTTCCCCTTTCACTTTGAACTCGTGTCCTCTAGTAATTGAAACCCCCACTCTGGGAAAAAGCCTCTTGCTATCCACCCTGTCTATACCTCTCATGATTTTGTACACTCAATCAGGTCCCCCCTCAACCTCCGTCTTTCTAATGAAAATAATCCTAATCTGCTCAACCTCTCTTCATAGCTAGCGCCCTCCATACCAGGCAACATCCTGGTGAACCTCCTCTGCGCCCTCTCCAAAGCATCCACATCCTTTTGATAATGTGGCGACCAGAACTGTACGCAGTATTCCAAATGTGGCCGAACCAAAGTCCTATACAACTGTAACATGACCTGCCAACTCTTGTACTCAATGCCCCGTCCGATGAAGGAAAGCATGCCGTATGCCTTCTTGACCACTCTATTTACCTGCGTTGCCACCTTCAGGGAACAGTGGACCTGAACACCCAAATCTCTCTGGACATCAATTTTCCCCAGGACTTTTCCATTTACTGTATAGTTCACTCTTGAATTGGATCTTCCAAAATGCATCACCTCGCATTTGCCCTGATTGAACTCCATCTGCCATTTCTCTGCCCAACTCTCCAATCTATCTATATTCTGCTGTATTCTCTGACAGTCCCCTTCACTATCTGCTACTCCACCAATCTTAGTGTCGTCTGCAAATTTGCTAATCAGTCCACCTATACTTTCCTCCAAATCATTAATGTATATCACAAACAACTGTGGTCCCAGCACGGATCCCTGTGGAACACCACTGGTCACACGTCTCCATTTTGAGAAACTCCCTTCTACTGCGACTCTCTGTCTCCTGTTGCCCAGCCAGTTCTTTATCCATCTAGCTAGTACACCTTGGACCCCAAGCGCCTTCACTTTCTCCATCAGCCTGCCATGGGGAACCTTATCAAACGCCTTACTGAAGTCCATGTATATGACATCGACAGCCCTTCCCTCATCAATCAACTTTGTCACTTCCTCAAAGAATTCTATTAAGTTGGTAAGACATGACCTTCCCTGCACAAAACCATGTTGCCTATCACTGATGAGCCCATTTTCTTCCAAATGGGAATAGATACTATCCCTCAGTATCTTCTCCAGCAGCTTCCCTACCACTGACGTCAGGCTCACCGGTCTATAATTACCTGGATTATCCCTGCTACCCTTCTTAAACAAGGGGACAACATTAGCAATTCTCCAGTCCTCCGGGACCTCACCCGTGTTTAAGGATGCTGCAAAGATATCTGTTAAGGCCCCAGCTATTTCCTCTCTCGCTTCCCTCAGTAACCTGGGATAGATCCCATCCGGACCTGGGGACTTGTCCACCTTAATGCCCTTTAGAATACCCAACACTTCCTCCCTCCTTATGCCGACTTGACCTAGAGTAATCAAACATCTGTCCCTAACCTCAACATCCGTCATGTCCCTCTCCTCGGTGAATACCGATGCAAAGTACTCGTTTAGAATCTCACCCATTTTCTCTGAGTCCAAGCATAACTTTCCTCCTTTGTCCTTGAGTGGGCCAATCCTTTCTCTAGTTACCCTCTTTCTCCTTATATATGAATAAAAGGCTTTGGGATTTTCCTTAACCCTGTTTGCTAAAGATATTTCATGACCCCTTTTCGCCCTCTTAATTCCTCGTTTCAGATTGTGCCAACAATCCCGATATTCTTTCAAAGCTTCGTCTTTCTTCAGCCGCCTAGACCTTCTGTATGCTTCCTTTTTCCTCTTAGCTAGTCTCACAATTTCACCTGTCATCCATGGTTCCCTAATCTTGCCATTTCTATCCCTCATTTTCACAGGAACATGTCTCTCCTGCACGCTAATCAACCTCTCTTTAAAAGCCTCCCACATATCAAATGTGGATTTACCTTCAAACAGCTGCTCCCAATCTACATTCCCAGCTCCTGCCGAATTTTGGTATAGTTGGCCTTCCCCCAATTTAGCACTCTTCCTTTAGGACCACTCTCATCTTTATCCATGAGTATTTTAAAGCTTACGGAATTGTGATCACTATTCCCAAAGTAGTCCCCTACTGAAACTTCAACCACCTGGCCGGGCTCATTCCCCAACACCAGGTCCAGTATGGCCCCTTCCCGAGTTGGACTATTTACATACTGCTCTAGAAAACCCTCCTGGATGCTCCTTACAAATTCTGCTCCATCTAGACCTCTAACACTAAGTGAATCCCAGTCAATGTTGGGAAAATTAAAATCTCCTATCACCACCACCCTGTTGCTCCTACAGCTTTCCATAATCTGTTTACATATTTGTACCTCTATCTCACGCTCGCTGTTGGGAGGCCTGTAGTACAGCCCCAACATTGTTACCGCACCCTTCCTATTTCTGAGTTCTGCCCATATTGCCTCACAGCTTGAGTCCTCCATAGTGCCCTCCTTCAGCACAGCTGTGATATCCTATATATGAATATGTGATATGTGATATCGCGAACCCCTCGATTAGATTCCAGTCTGTAACTCACTCCTGGGTATTTGTTATTCTATATATAAACCACCCGAACCCCTCGATTAGATTCCAGTCTGTAACTCACTCCCGGGTATCTGTTATTCTATATATAAACCACCCGAACCCCTCGATTAGATTCCAGTCTGTAACTCACTCCCGGGTATCTGTTATTCTATATATAAACCCCCCCCCGAACCCCTCGATTAGATTCCAGTCTGTAACTCACTCCCAGGTATCTGTTATTCTATATATAAACCCCCCGAACCCCTCGATTAGATTCCAGTCTGTAACTCACTCCCAGGTATCTGTTATTCTATATATAAACCCCCCGAACCCCTCGATTAGATTCCACTCTGTAACTCACTCCTGGGTATCTGTTATTCTATATATAAACTCCCCGAACCCCTCGATTAGATTCCAGTCTGTAACTCACTCCTGGGTATCTGTTATTCTGTATATAAACCCCCCGAACTCCTCGATTAGATTCCAGTCTGTAACTCACTCCCGGGTATCTGTTATTCTATATATAAACCCCCCGAACCCCTCGATTAGATTCCACTCTGTAACTCACTCCTGGGTATCTGTTATTCTCTATATAAACCCCCCGAACCCCTCGATTAGATTCCAGTCTGTAACTCACTCCTGGGTATTTGTTATTCTATATATAAACCACCCGAACCCCTCGATTAGATTCCAGTCTGTAACTCACTCCCGGGTATCTGTTATTCTATATATAAACCACCCGAACCCCTCGATTAGATTCCAGTCTGTAACTCACTCCCGGGTATCTGTTATTCTATATATAAACCCCCCCCCGAACCCCTCGATTAGATTCCAGTCTGTAACTCACTCCCGGGTATCTGTTATTCGATATATAAACCCCCCGAACCCCTCGATTAGATTCCAGTCTGTAACTCACTCCCGGGTATCTGTTATTCTATATATAAACCCCCCGAACCCCTCGATTAGATTCCACTCTGTAATTCACTCCTGGGTATTTGTTATTCTATATATAAACTCCCCGAACCCCTCGATTAGATTCCAGTCTGTAACTCACTCCTGGGTATCTGTATTTCTGTATATAAACCCCCCGAACTCCTCGATTAGATTCCAGTCTGTAACTCACTCCCGGGTATCTGTTATTCTATATATAAACCCCCTGAACCCCTCGATTAGATTCCACTCTGTAACTCACTCCTGGGTATCTGTTATTCTCTATATAAACCCCCCGAACCCCTCGATTAGATTCCAGTCTGTAACTCACTCCTGGGTATCTGTTATTCTATATATAAACCACCCCGAACCCCTCGATTATATTCCAGTCTGTAACTCACTCCCGGGTATCTGTTATTCCATATATAAACCCCCCGAACCCCTCGATTAGATTCCAGTCTGTAACTCACTCCCGGGTATCTGTTATTCTATATATAAACCTCCCGAACCCCTCGATTAGATTCCAGTCTGTAACTCACTCCCGGGTATCTGTTATTCTATAAATAAACCTCCCGAACCCCTCGATTAGATTCCACTCTGTAACTCACTCCTGGGTATCTGTTATTCTGTATATAAACCCCCCGAACTCCTCGATTAGATTCCAGTCTGTAACTCACTCCCGGGTATCTGTTATTCTATATATAAACCCCCCGAACCCCTCGATTAGATTCCACTCTGTAACTCACTCCTGGGTATCTGTTATTCTCTATATAAACCCCCCGAACCCCTCGATTAGATTCCAGTCTGTAACTCACTCCTGGGTATTTGTTATTCTATATATAAACCACCCGAACCCCTCGATTAGATTCCAGTCTGTAACTCACTCCCGGGTATCTGTTATTCTATATATAAACCACCCGAACCCCTCGATTAGATTCCAGTCTGTAACTCACTCCCGGGTATCTGTTATTCTATATATAAACCCCCCCCCGAACCCCTCGATTAGATTCCAGTCTGTAACTCACTCCCGGGTATCTGTTATTCTATATATAAACCCCCCGAACCCCTCGATTAGATTCCAGTCTGTAACTCACTCCCGGGTATCTGTTATTCTATATATAAACCCCCCGAACCCCTCGATTAGATTCCACTCTGTAATTCACTCCTGGGTATTTGTTATTCTATATATAAACTCCCCGAACCCCTCGATTAGATTCCAGTCTGTAACTCACTCCTGGGTATCTGTTATTCTGTATATAAACCCCCCGAACTCCTCGATTAGATTCCAGTCTGTAACTCACTCCCGGGTATCTGTTATTCTATATATAAACCCCCCGAACCCCTCGATTAGATTCCACTCTGTAACTCACTCCTGGGTATCTGTTATTCTCTATATAAACCCCCCGAACCTCTCGATTAGATTCCAGTCTGTAACTCACTCCTGGGTATCTGTTATTCTATATATAAACCACCCCGAACCCCTCGATTATATTCCAGTCTGTAACTCACTCCCGGGTATCTGTTATTCCATATATAAACCCCCCGAACCCCTCGATTAGATTCCAGTCAGTAACTCACTCCCGGGTATCTGTTATTCTATATATAAACCTCCCGAACCCCTCGATTAGATTCCAGTCTGTAACTCACTCCCGGGTATCTGTTATTCTATAAATAAACCCCCCGAACCCCTCGATTAGATTCCACTCTGTAACTCACTCCCGGGTATCTGTTATTCTATATATAAACCCCCCGAACCCCTCGATTAAATTCCACTCTGTAACTCACTCCTGGGTATCTGTTATTCTATATATAAACTCCCCGAACCCCTCGATTAGATTCCAGTCTGTAACTCACTCCCGGGTATCTGGTATTCTGTATATAAACCCCCCGAACTCCTCGATTAGATTCCAGTCTGTAACTCACTCCCGGGTATCTGTTATTCTATATATAAACCCCCCGAACCCCTCGATTAGATTCCACTCTGTAACTCACTCCTGGGTATCTGGTATTCTGTATATAAACCCCCCGAACTCCTCGATTAGATTCCAGTCTGTAACTCACTCCCGGGTATCTGTTATTCTATATATAAACCCCCCGAACCCCTCGATTAGATTCCAGTCTGTAACTCACTCCCGGGTATCTGTTTTTCTATATATAAACCCCCCGAACCCCTCGATTAGATTCCACTCTGTAACTCACTCCTGGGTATCTGTTATTCTCTATATAAACCCCCCGAACCCCTCGATTAGATTCCAGTCTGTAACTCACTCCTGGGTATCTGTTATTCTATATATAAACCACCCCGAACCCCTCGATTATATTCCAGTCTGTAACTCACTCCCGGGTATCTGTTATTCTCTATATAAACCCCCCGAACCCCTCGATTAGATTCCAGTCTGTAACTCACTCCTGGGTATCTGTTATTCCATATATAAACCCCCCGAACCCCTCGATTATATTCCAGTCTGTAACTTACTCCCGGGTATCTGTTATTCTATATATCAACCACCCGAACCCCTCGATTATATTCCAGTCTGTAACTCACTCCCGGGTATCCGTTATTCTATATATAAACCACCCGAACCCCTCGATTAGATTCCAGTCTGTTACTCACTCCCGGGTATCTGTTATTCTATATATAAACCCCCCGAAGCCCTCGATTAGATTCCAGTCTGTAACTCACTCCCGGGTATCTGTTATTCTATATATAAACCACCCAAACCCCTCGATTAGATTCCCGTCTGTAACTCACTCCCGGGTATCTGTTATTCTATATATAAACCATCCCAAAACCTTCGATTAGATTCCAGTCTGTAACTCACTCCCGGGTATCTGTTATTCTATATATAAACCATCCCAAAACCTTCGATTAGATTCCAGTCTGTAACTCACTCCCGGGTATCTGTTATTCTATATTTCAACCCCCCGAACCCCTCGATTAGATTCCAGTCTGTAACTCACTCCTGGGGATCTGTTATTCTATATATAAACCACCCAAACCCCTCGATTGGATTCCAGTCTGTAACTCACTCCCGGGTATCTGTTATTCTATATATAAACCACCCCGAACCTCTCGATTTGATTCCAGTCTGTAACTCACTCCCGGGTATCTGTTATTCTATATATAAACCATCCCAAAACCTTCGATTAGATTCCAGTCTGTAACTCACTCCCGGGTATCTGTTATTCTATATATAAACCACCCAAACCCCTCGATTGGATTCCAGTCTGTAACTCACTCCCGGGTATCTGTTATTCTATATATAAACCACCCCGAACCTCTCGATTTGATTCCAGTCTGTAACTCACTCCCGGGTATCTGTTATTCTATATATAAACCATCCCAAAACCTTCGATTAGATTCCAGTCTGTAACTCACTCCCAGGTATCTGTTATTCTCTATTTAAACCACCCAAACCCCTCGATTAGATTCCAGTCTGTAACTCACTCCCGGGTATCTGTTATTCTATATATAAACCACCCCGAACCCCTCGATTCGATTCCAGTCTGTAACTCACTCCCGGGTATCTGTTATTCGATATATAAACCACCCCGAACCCCTCGATTAGATTCCAGTCTGTAACTCACTCCCGGGTATCTGTTATTCTATATATAAACCACCCCGAACCCCTCGATTAGATTCCAGTCTGTAATTAACTCCAGGGTATCTGTTATTCTATATATAAACCACCCCGAACCCCTCGATTAGATTCCAGTCTGTAACTCACTCCTGGGTATCTGTTATTCTATATATAAACCACCCCGAACCCCTCGATTAGATTCCAGTCTGTAACTCACTCCCGGGTATCTGCTATTCTATATATAAACCACCTGAAGCCCTCGATTAGATTCCAGTCTGTAACTCACTCCCGGGTATCTGTTATTCTATATCTAAACCACCTGAAGCCCTCGATTAGATTCCAGTCTGTAACTCACTCCCGGGTGTCTGTTATTCTATATATAAACCCCCCGAACCCCTCGATTAGATTCCAGTCTGTAACTCACTCCCAGGTATCTGTTATTCTCTATTTAAACCACCCAAACCCCTCGATTAGATTCCAGTCTGTAACTCACTCCCGGGTATCTGTTATTCTATATATAAACCACCCCGAACCCCTCGATTAGATTCCAGTCTGTAACTCACTCCCGGGTATCTGTTATTCTATATATAAACCATCCCAAAACCTTCGATTAGATTCCAGTCTGTAACTCACTCCCGGGTATCTGTTATTCCATATATAAACCATCCCAAAACCTTCGATTAGATTCCAGTCTGTAACTCACTCCCGGGTATCTGTTATTCTATATATAAACCACCCCGAACCCCTCGATTAGATTCCAGTCTGTAACTCACTCCCGGGTATCTGTTATTCGATATATAAACCACCCCGAACCCCTCGATTAGATTCCAGTCTGTAACTCACTCCCGGGTATCTGTTATTCTATATATAAACCACCCCGAACCCCTCGATTAGATTCCGGTCTGTAACTCACTCCCGGGTATCTGTTATTCTATATATAAACCCCCCGAACCCCTCGATTAGATTCCAGTCTGTAACTCACTCCCGGGTATCTGTTATTCTATATATAAACCACCCCGAACCCCTCGATTAGATTCCGGTCTGTAACTCACTCCCGGGTATCTGTTATTCTATATATAAACCACCTGAAGCCCTCGATTAGATTCCAGTCTGTAACTCACTCCCGGGTATCTGTTATTCTATAAATAAACCCCCCGAACCCCTCGATTAGATTCCAGTCTGTAACTCACTCCCGGGTATCTGTTATTCTCTATTTAAACCACCCGAACCCCTCGATTAGATTCCAGTCTGTAACTCACTCCCGGGTATCTGTTATTCTATATATAAACCACCCCGAACCCCTCGATTAGATTCCAGTCTGTAACTCACTCCTGGGTATCTGTTATTCTATATATAAACCCCCCGAACCCCTCGATTAGATTCCAGTCTGTAACTCACTCCCGGGTATCTGTTATTCTATATATAAACCACCCGAACTCCTCGATTAGATTCCAGTCTGTAACTCACTCCCGGGTGTCTGTTATTCTATATATAAACCACCCCCGAACCCCTCGATTAGATTCCAGTCTGTAACTCACTCCCGGGTATCTGTTATTCTATATCTAAACCACCTGAAGCCCTCGATTAGATTCCAGTCTGTAACTCACTCCCGGGTATCTGTTATTCTATATCTAAACCACCTGAAGCCCTCGATTAGATTCCAGTCTGTAACTCACTCCCGGGTGTCTGTTATTCTATATATAAACCACCTGAAGCCCTCGATTAGATTCCAGTCTGTAACTCACTCCCGGGTATCTGTTATTCTATATATAATCCCCCCGAACCCCTCGATTAGATTCCAGTCTGTAACTCACTCGCGGGTATCTGTTATTCTCTATTTAAACCACCCGAACCCCTCGATTAGATTCCAGTCTGTAACTCACTCCCGGGTATCTGTTATTCTATATATAAACCACCCCGAACCCCTCGATTAGATTCCAGTCTGTAACTCACTCCTGGGTATCTGTTATTCTATATATAAACCCCCCGAACCCCTCGATTAGATTCCAGTCTGTAACTCACTCCCGGGTATCTGTTATTCTATATATAAACCACCTGAAGCCCTCGATTAGATTCCAGTCTGTAACTCACTCCCGGGTATCTGTTATTCGATATATAAACCACCCGAACCCCTCGATTAGATTCCAGTCTGTAACTCACTCCCGGGTATCTGTTATTCGATATATAAACCATCCCAAAACCTTCGATTAGATTCCAGTCTGTAACTCACTCCCGGGTATCTGTTATTCTATATTTCAACCACCCCGAACCCCTCGATTAGATTCCAGTCTGTAACTCACTCCTGGGTATCTGTTATTCTATATATAAACCACCCGAACCCCTCGATTAGATTCCAGTCTGTAACTCACTCCCGGGTATCTGTTATTCTATATATAAACCATCCCAAAACCTTCGATTAGATTCCAGTCTGTAACTCACTCCTGGGTATCTGTTATTCTATGTATAAACCACCCAAACCCCTCGATTAGATTCCAGTCTGTAACTCACTCCCGGGTATCTGTTATTCTATATATAAACCACCCCGAACCCCTCGATTAGATTCCAGTCTGTAACTCACTCCCGGGTATCTGTTATTCTATATATAAACCATCCCAAAACCTTCGATTAGATTCCAGTCTGTAACTCACTCCCGGGTATCTGTTATTCTATATATAAACCACCCGAACCCCTCGATTAGATTCCAGTCTGTAACTCACTCCCGGGTATCTGTTATTCTATATATAAACCACCCCGAACCCCTCGATTAGATTCCAGTCTGTAACTCACTCCCGGGTATCTGTTATTCGATATATAAACCACCCCGAACCCCTCGATTAGATTCCAGTCTGTAACTCACTCCCAGGTATCTGTTATTCTATATATAAACCACCCCCGAACCCCTCGATTAGATTCCAGTCTGTAACTCACTCCCAGGTATCTGTTATTCTATATATAAACCACCCCCGAACCCCTCGATTAGATTCCAGTCTGTAACTCACTCCCGGGTATCTGTTATTCTATATATAAACCACCCCGAACCCCTCGATTAGATTCCAGTCTGTAACTCACTCCCGGGTATCTGTTATTCTATATATAAACCACCCCGAACCCCTCGATTAGATTCCAGTCTGTAACTCACTCCCGGGTATCTGTTATTCGATATATAAACCACCCCGAACCCCTCGATTAGATTCCAGTCTGTAACTCACTCCCAGGTATCTGTTATTCTATATTTCAACCACCCCCGAACCCCTCGATTAGATTCCAGTCTGTAACTCACTCCCGGGTATCTGTTATTCTATATATAAACACCCCCGAACCCCTCGATTAGATTCCAGTCTGTAACTCACTCCCGGGTATCTGTTATTCTATATATAAACCACCCCGAACCCCTCGATTAGATTCCAGTCTGTAACTCACTCCCGGGTATCTGTTATTTTATATATAAACTCCCCGAACCCCTCGATTAGATTCCAGTCTGTAACTCACTCCTGGGGATCTGTTATTCTATATATAAACCACCCAAACCCCTCGATTAGATTCCAGTCTGTAACTCACTCCCGGGTATCTGTTATTCTATATTTCAACCACCCCCGAACCCCTCGATTAGATTCCAGTCTGTAACTCACTCCCGGGTATCTGTTATTCTATATATAAACACCCCCGAACCCCTCGATTAGATTCCAGTCTGTAACTCACTCCCGGGTATCTGTTATTCTATATATAAACCACCCCGAACCCCTCGATTAGATTCCAGTCTGTAACTCACTCCCGGGTATCTGTTATTCTATATATAAACCTCCCCCGAACCCCTCGATTAGATTCCAGTCTGTAACTCACTCCCGGGTATCTGTTATTCTATATATAAACCTCCCCCGAACCCCTCGATTAGATTCCAGTCTGTAACTCACTCCCGGGTATCTGTTATTCTATATATAAACCACCCCGAACCCCTCGATTAGATTCCAGTCTGTAACTCACTCCCGGGTATCTGTTATTCTATATATAAACCACCCCGAACCCCTCGATTAGATTCCAGTCTGTAACTCACTCCCGGGTATCTGTTATTCTATATATAAACCACCCCGAACCCCTCGATTAGATTCCGGTCTGTAACTCACTCCCGGGTATCTGTTATTCTATATATAAACCCCCCGAACCCCTCGATTAGATTCCAGTCTGTAACTCACTCCCGGGTATCTGTTATTCGATATATAAACCACCCGAACTCCTCGATTAGATTACAGTCTGTAACTCACTCCTGGGTATCTGTTATTCGATATATAAACCACCCGAACCCCTCGATTAGATTCCAGTCTGTAACTCACTCCCGGGTATCTGTTATTCTATATATAAACCACCCGAACCCCTCGATTAGATTCCAGTCTGTAACTCACTCCTGGGTATCTGTTAATCTATATATAAACCACCCGAACCCCTCGATTAGATTCCAGACTGTAACTCACTCCCGGGTATCTGTTATTCTATATATAAACCACCCCGAACCCCTCGATTAGTTTCCAGTCTGTAACTCACTCCCGGGTATCTGTTATTCTATATATAAACCACCCCCGAACCCCTCGATTAGATTCCAGTCTGTAACTCACTCCCGGGTATCTGTTATTCGATATATAAACCACCCGAACTCCTCGATTAGATTCCAGTCTGTAACTCACTCCTGGGTATCTGTTAATCTATATATAAACCACCCGAACCCCTCGATTAGATTCCAGACTGTAACTCACTCCCGGGTATCTGTTATTCTATATATAAACCACCCCGAACCCCTCGATTAGATTCCAGTCTGTAACTCACTCCCGGGTATCTGTTATTCTATATATAAACCACCCGAACCCCTCGATTAGATTCCAGTCTGTAACTCACTCCCGGGTATCTGTTATTCTATATATAAACCATCCCGAACCCCTCGATTAGATTCCAGTCTGTAACTCATTCCCGGGTATCTGTTATTCTAAATATAAACCATCCCGAACTCCTCGATTAGATTCCAGTCTGTAACTCACTCCCGGGTATCTGTTATTCTAAATATAAACCATCCCGAACTCCTCGATTAGATTCCAGTCTGTAACTCACTCCCGGGTATCTGTTATTCTATATATAAACCCCCCTGAACCCTCGATTAGATTCCAGTCTGTAACTCACTCCCGGGTATCTGTTATTCTATATATAAACCCCCCGAACCCCTCGATTAGATTCCAGTCTGTAACTCACTCCTGGGTATCTGTTATTCTATATATAAACCACCCCGAACCCCTCGATTAGATTCCTGTCTGTAACTCACTCCCAGGTATCTGTTATTCTATATATAAACCACCCCCGAACCCCTCGATTAGATTCCAGTCTGTAACTCACTCCCAGGTATCTGTTATTCTATATATAAACCACCCCCGAACCCCTCGATTAGATTCCAGTCTGTAACTCACTCCCGGGTATCTGTTATTCTATATATAAACCACCCCGAACCCCTCGATTAGATTCCAGTCTGTAACTCACTCCCGGGTATCTGTTATTCTATATATAAACCACCCCGAACCCCTCGATTAGATTCCAGTCTGTAACTCACTCCCGGGTATCTGTTATTCGATATATAAACCACCCCGAACCCCTCGATTAGATTCCAGTCTGTAACTCACTCCCAGGTATCTGTTATTCTATATTTCAACCACCCCCGAACCCCTCGATTAGATTCCAGTCTGTAACTCACTCCCGGGTATCTGTTATTCTATATATAAACACCCCCGAACCCCTCGATTAGATTCCAGTCTGTAACTCACTCCCGGGTATCTGTTATTCTATATATAAACCACCCCGAACCCCTCGATTAGATTCCAGTCTGTAACTCACTCCCGGGTATCTGTTATTTTATATATAAACTCCCCGAACCCCTCGATTAGATTCCAGTCTGTAACTCACTCCCGGGTATCTGTTATTCTATATATAAACCACCCAAACCCCTCGATTAGATTCCAGTCTGTAACTCACTCCCGGGTATCTGTTATTCTATATTTCAACCACCCCCGAACCCCTCGATTAGATTCCAGTCTGTAACTCACTCCCGGGTATCTGTTATTCTATATATAAACACCCCCGAACCCCTCGATTAGATTCCAGTCTGTAACTCACTCCCGGGTATCTGTTATTCTATATATAAACCACCCCGAACCCCTCGATTAGATTCCAGTCTGTAACTCACTCCCGGGTATCTGTTATTCTATATATAAACCTCCCCCGAACCCCTCGATTAGATTCCAGTCTGTAACTCACTCCCGGGTATCTGTTATTCTATATATAAACCTCCCCCGAACCCCTCGATTAGATTCCAGTCTGTAACTCACTCCCGGGTATCTGTTATTCTATATATAAACCACCCCGAACCCCTCGATTAGATTCCAGTCTGTAACTCACTCCCGGGTATCTGTTATTCTATATATAAACCACCCCGAACCCCTCGATTAGATTCCAGTCTGTAACTCACTCCCGGGTATCTGTTATTCTATATATAAACCACCCCGAACCCCTCGATTAGATTCCGGTCTGTAACTCACTCCCGGGTATCTGTTATTCTATATATAAACCCCCCGAACCCCTCGATTAGATTCCAGTCTGTAACTCACTCCCGGGTATCTGTTATTCGATATATAAACCACCCGAACTCCTCGATTAGATTACAGTCTGTAACTCACTCCTGGGTATCTGTTATTCGATATATAAACCACCCGAACCCCTCGATTAGATTCCAGTCTGTAACTCACTCCCGGGTATCTGTTATTCTATATATAAACCACCCGAACCCCTCGATTAGATTCCAGTCTGTAACTCACTCCTGGGTATCTGTTAATCTATATATAAACCACCCGAACCCCTCGATTAGATTCCAGACTGTAACTCACTCCCGGGTATCTGTTATTCTATATATAAACCACCCCGAACCCCTCGATTAGATTCCAGTCTGTAACTCACTCCCGGGTATCTGTTATTCTATATATAAACCACCCCCGAACCCCTCGATTAGATTCCAGTCTGTAACTCACTCCCGGGTATCTGTTATTCGATATATAAACCACCCGAACTCCTCGATTAGATTCCAGTCTGTAACTCACTCCTGGGTATCTGTTAATCTATATATAAACCACCCGAACCCCTCGATTAGATTCCAGACTGTAACTCACTCCCGGGTATCTGTTATTCTATATATAAACCACCCCGAACCCCTCGATTAGATTCCAGTCTGTAACTCACTCCCGGGTATCTGTTATTCTATATATAAACCACCCGAACCCCTCGATTAGATTCCAGTCTGTAACTCACTCCCGGGTATCTGTTATTCTATATATAAACCATCCCGAACCCCTCGATTAGATTCCAGTCTGTAACTCATTCCCGGGTATCTGTTATTCTAAATATAAACCATCCCGAACTCCTCGATTAGATTCCAGTCTGTAACTCACTCCCGGGTATCTGTTATTCTAAATATAAACCATCCCGAACTCCTCGATTAGATTCCAGTCTGTAACTCACTCCCGGGTATCTGTTATTCTATATATAAACCCCCCTGAACCCTCGATTAGATTCCAGTCTGTAACTCACTCCCGGGTATCTGTTATTCTATATATAAACCCCCCGAACCCCTCGATTAGATTCCAGTCTGTAACTCACTCCTGGGTATCTGTTATTCTATATATAAACCCCCCTGAACCCTCGATTAGATTCCAGTCTGTAACTCACTCCCGGGTATCTGTTAATCTATATATAAACCACCCGAACCCCTCGATTAGATTCCAGTCTGTAACTCACTCCCAGGTATCTGTTATTCTATATATAAACCACCCCCGAACCCCTCGATTAGATTCCAGTCTGTAACTCACTCCCGGGTATCTGTTATTCTATATATAAACCACCCCCAAACCCCTCGATTAGATTCCAGTCTGTAACTCACTCCCGGGTATATGTTATTCTATATATAAACCACCCCGAACCCCTCGATTAGATTCCAGTCTGTAACTCACTCCTGGGTATCTGTTATTCTATATATAAACCCCCCCGAACCCCTCGATTAGATTCCAATCTGTAACTCACTCCTGGGTATCTGTTATTCTCTATATAAACCACCCGAACCCCTCGATTAGATTCCAGTCTGTAACTCATTCCCGGGTATCTGTTATTCTATATATAAACCCCCCCGAACCCCTCGATTAGATTCCAGTCTGTATCTCACTCCCGGGTATCTGTTATTCTATATATAAACCACCCGAACCCCTCGATTAGATTCCAGTCTGTAACTCACTCCTGGGTATCTGTTATTCTATATATAGACCCCCCCCCGAACCCCTCGATTAGATTCCAGTCTGTAACTCACTCCTGGGTATCTGTTATTCTCTATATAAACCACCCGAACCCCTCGATTAGATTCCAGTCTGTATCTCACTCCCAGGTATCTGTTATTCTATATATAAACCACCCGAACCCCTCAATTAGATTCCAGTCTGTAACTCACTCCTGGGTATCTGTTATTCTATATATAAACACCCCGAACCCCTCAATTAGATTCCAGTCTGTAACTCACTCCTGGGTATCTGTTATTCTATATATAAACACCCCGAACCCCTCAATTAGATTCCAGTCTGTAACTCACTCCTGGGTATCTGTTATTCTATATATAAACCACCCGAACCCCTCGATTAGGTTCCAGTCTGTAACTCACTCTCGGGTATCTGTTATTCTATATATAAACCACCCGAACCCCTCAATTAGATTCCAGTCTGTAACTCACTCCTGGGTATCTGTTATTCTATATATATACACCCCGAACCCCTCAATTAGATTCCAGTCTGTAACTCACTCCCGGGTATCTGTTATTCTATATATAAACCACACCGAACCCCTCGATTAGGTTCCAGTCTGTAACTCACTCTCGGGTATCTGTTATTCTATATATAAACCACCCGAACCCCTCAATTAGATTCCAGTCTGTAACTCACTCCTGGGTATCTGTTATTCTATATATATACACCCCGAACCCCTCAATTAGATTCCAGTCTGTAACTCACTCCTGGGTATCTGTTATTCTATATATAAACCCCCCCGAACCCCTCAATTAGATTCCAGTCTGTAACTCTCTCCCAGGTATCTGTTATTCTATATATAAACCACCCCCGAACCCCTCGATTAGATTCCAGTCTGTAACTCACTCCCGGGTATCTGTTATTCTATATATAAACCCCCCTGAACCGCTCGATTAGATTCCAGTCTGTAACTCACTCCCGGGTATCTGTTATTGTATATATAAACCCCCCTGAACCCCTCGATTAGATTCCAGTCTGTAACTCACTCCTGGGTATCTGTTATTCTATATATAAACCCCCCGATCAGTTTGCTGTATGTGAGCTGTTTTTCTGTTTTACTGATGCACTGATTGCTGCTGTCTGAGGGGTTAAGGGCTGTGTCAATGGGTTCATGCCCTCAGTGTTTACCTCGTATCAATGGGTGACGTGTTTTTGCCCATGGCATGCAGTGGCAGCACTGGGCTGGGTGATGTGATTGGTCACTCTTGCTGTTGGATGTGCTGATGTCTATGTGGTAATTGTGCTGTGTCAGAGATCTGAGCCTGACTGAAGGTTCCAGTGAGAAAGCAGCACCTATTGCACCGATTTGTGTTTCGGACATTCATGACTAACAAATGTGCGGCCTGAATTGGTAAGGAACCTGTCTCCAGATTTAATCAGCAACTTTGGCTTTCATTTATTTTAGAATTTTGCTGGGAATTTGTAGTTTTTTGTGGATGTGACCCTTCCCCAAGTCCATCTCTGGACCGGGCGAGTGGGAGGAGAATGAGGAGAGGGCGAGGGCCAGGAGAAGGATGGGGCAACGAGGGGTTGGTGTTGGAGAGGCACAAGGAAGAGGATGGTGGAGGAGTAAGAGGTTTCAATGTTGGCATGAAGGGATGTGAGGGGGAGGTGAAGGACAGGGATGATGAGGGAGGGTGAGGGGTCGGGACAGGGAGGGGAGGGTGAGGTGTCGGGACGAGGAGGGGAGGGTGAGGGGTCGGGACGAGGAGGGGAGGGAGAGGGGTCGGGACGAGGAGGGGAGGGTGAGGGGTCGGGACGAGGAGGTGATGGTGAGGGGTCGGGACGAGGATTGGAGGGTGAGGGGAGGGTGAGGGGTCGGGAGGAAGAGGGGTCGGGACGAAGAGGGGAGGGTGAGGGGGTCGGGACGAGGAGGGGAGGGTGAGGGGGTCGGGACGAGGAGGGGAGAGTGAGGCGTCGGGACGAGGAGGGGAGGGTGAGGCGTCGGGACGAGGAGGGGAGGGTGAGGGGAGGGTGAGGGGAGGGTGAGGGGTTGGGAGCGTGGAGGGTGAGCCGAGGGTGAGGGAATGGTGAGGGAATGGTGATGGGTCTGGACGAGGAGGGGTGGGTGAGGGGAGGGTGAGGGGTCTGGACAAGGAGGGGAGGGTGAGGGGCGGGTGAGGGGAGGGTGAGGGGTCTGGATGAGGAGGGGTGGGTGAGGGGAGGGTGAGTGGTGGGTGAGGGGAGGGTGAGGGGAAGGTGGGAGGAGGGTGAGAGGTAGGGAGCAGGAAGGGTGAGGGGAGGGTGAGGGGAGGGTGAGGGGTCTGGATGAGGAGGGGAGGCGTTTGGTTTGAAGCTGGGATCAGACTGCAGAAATGAAGCCGAGGGCGACTGCCATATCGGAGTGAAATCCTCGAGGTTCAGGTTCCTGGCTCCTGCCCACAATTCTCACAAGTGACCACCTGCAGTTTTGCCCCTTGTTCCCAGGTGGGGGTGAATGAAGCAGGGATGTGTGTGTGGGTGAATGAAGCAGGGATGTGTGGGGGGTAAATGAAGCAGGGATGTGTGTGGGGGTGAATGAAGCAGGGATGTGTGTGGGGGTGAATGAAGCAGGGATGTGTGGGGGTGAATGAAGCAGGGATGTGTGTGGGGGTGAATGAAGCAGGGATGTGTGTGGGGGTGAATGAAGCAGGGATGTGTGGGGGGTGAATGAAGCAGGGATGTGTGTGTGGGTGAATGAAGCAGGGATGTGTGGGGGTGAATGAAGCAGGGATGTGTGTGGGGGTGAAGGAAGCAGGGATGTGTGTGGGGGGTGAATGAAGTAGGGATGTGTGTGGGGGTGAATGAAGCAGGGATGTGTGGGGGTGAATGAAGTAGGGATGTGTGGGGGTGAATGAAGCAGGGATGTGTGGGGGTGAATGAAGTAGGGATGTGTGGGGGTGAATGAAGCAGGGATGTGTGTGTGGGTGAATGAAGCAGGGATGTGTGGGGGGGTGAATGAAGCAGGGATGTGTGGGGGGGTGAATGAAGCAGGGATGTGTGTGGGGGGTGAATGAAGCAGGGATGTGTGGGGGGTGAATGAAGTAGGGATGTGTGTGGGTGAATGAAGCAGGGATGTGTGGGGGGTGAATGAAGTAGGGATGTGTGGGGGGGTGAATGAAGCAGTGATGTGTGTGGGGTGAATGAAGCAGGGATGTGTGTGGGGGGTGAATGAAGCAGGGATGTGTGTGGGGGTGAATGAAGCAGGGATGTGTGTGGGGGGTGAATGAAGCAGTGATGTATGTGGGTGAATGAAGCAGGGATGTGTGGGGGGTGAATGAAGCAGGGATGTGTGTGGGGGGTGAATGAAGCAGGGATGTGTGTGGGGGTGAATGAAGTAGGGATGTGTGTGGGGGTGAATGAAGCAGTGATGTGTGTGGGGGTGAATGAAGCAGGGATGTGTGTGGGGGTGAAAGAAGCAGGGATGTGTGTGGGTGAATGAAGTAGGGATGTGTGGGGGGTGAATGAAGCAGGGATGTGTGTGGGTGAATGAAGTAGGGATGTGTGGGGGGTGAATGAAGCAGGGATGTGTGTGGGGGTGAATGAAGCAGGGATGTGTGTGGGGGTGAATGAAGTAGGGATGTGTGTGGGGGTGAATGAAGCAGTGATGTGTGTGGGGGTGAATGAAGCAGGGATGTGTGTGGGGGGTGAATGAAGTAGGGATGTGTGGGGGGTGAATGAAGCAGGGATGTGTGTGAGGGTGAAAGAAGCAGGGATGTGTGTGGGTGAATGAAGTAGGGATGTGTGGGGGGTGAATGAAGCAGGGATGTGTGTGGGTGAATGAAGTAGGGATGTGTGGGGGGTGAATGAAGCAGGGATGTGTGTGGGGGTGAATGAAGCAGGGATGTGTGTGGGGGTGAATGAAGTAGGGATGTGTGTGGGGGTGAATGAAGCAGTGATGTGTGTGGGGGTGAATGAAGCAGGGATGTGTGTGGGGGGTGAATGAAGTAGGGATGTGTGGGGGGGTGAATGAAGCAGGGATGTGAGGGGGGGTGAATGAAGCAGTGATGTGTGTGGGGGTGAATGAAGCAGGGATGTGTGTGGGTGAATGAAGCAGGGATGTGTGTGGGTGAATGAAGCAGGGATGTGTGGGGGGGGTGAATGAAACAGGGATGTGTGTGTGGGGTGAATGAAGCAGGGATGTGTGTGGGGGGTGAATGAAGCAGGGATGTGTGTGGGTGAATGAAGCAGGGATGTGTGTGGGTGAATGAAGTAGGGATGTGTGTGTGGGTGAATGAAGCAGGGATGTGTGGGGGGTAAATGAAGCAGGGATGTGTGTGGGGGGTGAATGAAGCAGGGATGTGTGGGGGGGGGGGGTGAATGAAGCAGGGATGTGTGGGGGTGAATGAAGTAGGGATGTGTGTGTGGGTGAATGAAGCAGGGATGTGTGGGGGGTAAATGAAGCAGGGATGTGTGTGGGGGGTGAATGAAGCAGGGATGTGTGTGGGTGAATGAAGTACGGATGTGTGGGGGGTGAATGAAGCAGGGATGTGTGTGGGGGTGAATGAAGTAGGGATGTGTGTGGGGGTGAATGAAGTAGGGATGTGTGTGGGGGGTGAATGAAGCAGTGATGTGTGGGGGGGTGAATGAAGCAGGGATGTGTGGGGGTGAATGAAGTAGGGATGTGTGTGTGGGTGAATGAAGTAGGGATGTGTGGGGGGTAAATGAAGCAGGGATGTGTGTGGGGGGTGAATGAAGCAGGGATGTGTGTGGGTGAATGAAGCAGGGATGTGTGTGGGTGAATGAAGTAGGGATGTGTGGGGGGTGAATGAAGCAGGGATGTGTGTGGGGGTGAATGAAGCAGGGATGTGTGTGGGTGAATGAAGTAGGGATGTGTGGGGGGTGAATGAAGCAGGGATGTGTGTGGGGGTGAATGAAGCAGGGATGTGTGTGGGGGTGAATGAAGCAGGGATGTGTGGGGGTGAATGAAGTAGGGATGTGTGTGGGGGTGAATGAAGCAGGGATGTGTGTGGGGGTGAATGAAGCAGTGATGTGTGTGGGGTGAATGAAGCAGGGATGTGTGTGGGGGTGAATGAAGTAGGGATGTGTGGGGGTGAATGAAGCAGGGATGTGTGTGTGGGTGAATGAAGTAGGGATGTGTGTGGGTGAATGAAGCAGGGATGTGTGTGGGGGTGAATGAAGCAGGGATGTGTGTGGGGGTGAATGAAGTAGGGATGTGTGGGGGGGTGAATGAAGCAGGGATGTGTGTGGGGGTGAATGAAGTAGGGATGTGTGTGGGGGTGAATGAAGCAGGGATGTGTGTGGGGGTGAATGAAGTAGGGATGTGTGTGGGGTGAATGAAGCAGGGATGTGTGTGGGGGTGAATGAAGTAGGGATGTGTGGGGGGGGTGAATGAAGTAGGGATGTGTGGGGGTGAATGAAGCAGGGATGTGTGTGGGGGTGAATGAAGCAGGGATGTGTGTGGGGGTGAATGAAGTAGGGATGTGTGGGGGGGGGGTGAATGAAGCAGTGATGTGTGTGGGGGTGAATGAAGCAGGGATGTGTGGGGGGGTGAATGAAGCAGGGATGTGTGGGGGGGTGAATGAAGCAGGGATGTGTGGGGGTGAATGAAGTAGGGATGTGTGTGGGTGAATGAAGCAGGGATGTGTGTGGGGGTGAATGAAGCAGGGATGTGTGTGTGGGTGAATGAAGCAGGGATGTGTGGGGGTGAATGAAGTAGGGATGTGTGTGGGGGTGAATGAAGCAGGGATGTGTGGGGGTGAATGAAGCAGGGATGTGTGTGGGGGTGAATGAAGCAGGGATGTGTGTGTGGGTGAATGAAGCAGGGATGTGTGTGGGGGTGAATGAAGCAGGGATGTGTGGGGGGTGAATGAAGCAGGGATGTGTGTGTGGGTGAATGAAGCAGGGATGTGTGGGGGGTGAATGAAGCAGGGATGTGTGTGTGGGTGAATGAAGCAGGGATGTGTGTGTGGGTGAATGAAGCAGGGATGTGTCGGGGGTGAATGAAGCAGGGATGTGTGGGGGTGAATGAAGCAGGGATGTGTGTGGGGGTGAATGAAGCAGGGATGTGTGTGGGGGTGAATGAAGTAGGGATGTGTGTGGGGGTGAATGAAGCAGGGATGTGTGGGGGTGAATGAAGCAGGGATGTGTGGGGGTGAATGAAGTAGGGATGTGTGGGGGTGAATGAAGTAGGGATGTGTGTGGGGGTGAATGAAGCAGGGATGTGTGGGGGGTGAATGAAGCAGGGATGTGTGGGGGGTGAATGAAGTAGGGATGTGTGTGGGGGTGAATGTGGCAGGGATGTGTGGGGGGTGAATGAAGCAGGGATGTGTGGGGGGTGAATGAAGCAGGGATGTGTGGGGGTGAATGAAGCAGGGATGCGTGGGGGTGAATGAAGCAGGGATGTGTGGGGGTGAATGAAGCAGGGATGTGTGGGGGGTGAATGAAGCAGGGATGTGTGGGGGGTGAATGAAGCAGGGATGTGTGGGGGTGAATGAAGCAGGGATGCGTGGGGGTGAATGAAGCAGGGATGTGTGGGGGTGAATGAAGCAGGGATGTGTGGGGGTGAATGATGCAGGGATGTGTGGGGGGTGAATGAAGCAGGGATGTGTGTGGGGGTGAATGAAGCAGGGATGTGTGTGGGGGTGAATGAAGCAGGGATGTGTGGGGGGTGAATGAAGCAGGGATGTGTGTGGGGGTGAATGAAGCAGGGATGTGTGGGGGGTGAATGAAGCAGGGATGTGTGGGGGGTGAATGAAGTAGGGATGTGTGTGGGGGGTGAATGAAGTAGGGATGTGTGGGGGGGTGAATGAAGCAGGGATGTGAGGGGGGGTGAATGAAGCAGTGATGTGTGTGGGGGTGAATGAAGCAGGGATGTGTGTGGGTGAATGAAGCAGGGATGTGTGTGGGTGAATGAAGCAGGGATGTGTGGGGGGGGTGAATGAAACAGGGATGTGTGTGTGGGGTGAATGAAGCAGGGATGTGTGTGGGGGGTGAATGAAGCAGGGATGTGTGTGGGTGAATGAAGCAGGGATGTGTGTGGGTGAATGAAGTAGGGATGTGTGTGTGGGTGAATGAAGCAGGGATGTGTGGGGGGTAAATGAAGCAGGGATGTGTGTGGGGGGTGAATGAAGCAGGGATGTGTGGGGGGGGGGTGAATGAAGCAGGGATGTGTGGGGGTGAATGAAGTAGGGATGTGTGTGTGGGTGAATGAAGCAGGGATGTGTGGGGGGTAAATGAAGCAGGGATGTGTGTGGGGGGTGAATGAAGCAGGGATGTGTGTGGGTGAATGAAGTACGGATGTGTGGGGGGTGAATGAAGCAGGGATGTGTGTGGGGGTGAATGAAGTAGGGATGTGTGTGGGGGTGAATGAAGTAGGGATGTGTGTGGGGGGTGAATGAAGCAGTGATGTGTGGGGGGGTGAATGAAGCAGGGATGTGTGGGGGTGAATGAAGTAGGGATGTGTGTGTGGGTGAATGAAGTAGGGATGTGTGGGGGGTAAATGAAGCAGGGATGTGTGTGGGGGGTGAATGAAGCAGGGATGTGTGTGGGTGAATGAAGCAGGGATGTGTGTGGGTGAATGAAGTAGGGATGTGTGGGGGGTGAATGAAGCAGGGATGTGTGTGGGGGTGAATGAAGCAGGGATGTGTGTGGGTGAATGAAGTAGGGATGTGTGGGGGGTGAATGAAGCAGGGATGTGTGTGGGGGTGAATGAAGCAGGGATGTGTGTGGGGGTGAATGAAGCAGGGATGTGTGGGGGTGAATGAAGTAGGGATGTGTGTGGGGGTGAATGAAGCAGGGATGTGTGTGGGGGTGAATGAAGCAGTGATGTGTGTGGGGTGAATGAAGCAGGGATGTGTGTGGGGGTGAATGAAGTAGGGATGTGTGGGGGTGAATGAAGCAGGGATGTGTGTGTGGGTGAATGAAGTAGGGATGTGTGTGGGTGAATGAAGCAGGGATGTGTGTGGGGGTGAATGAAGCAGGGATGTGTGTGGGGGTGAATGAAGTAGGGATGTGTGGGGGGGTGAATGAAGCAGGGATGTGTGTGGGGGTGAATGAAGTAGGGATGTGTGTGGGGGTGAATGAAGCAGGGATGTGTGTGGGGGTGAATGAAGTAGGGATGTGTGTGGGGTGAATGAAGCAGGGATGTGTGTGGGGGTGAATGAAGTAGGGATGTGTGGGGGGGGGTGAATGAAGTAGGGATGTGTGGGGGTGAATGAAGCAGGGATGTGTGTGGGGGTGAATGAAGCAGGGATGTGTGTGGGGGTGAATGAAGTAGGGATGTGTGGGGGGGGGGTGAATGAAGCAGTGATGTGTGTGGGGGTGAATGAAGCAGGGATGTGTGGGGGGGTGAATGAAGCAGGGATGTGTGGGGGGGTGAATGAAGCAGGGATGTGTGGGGGTGAATGAAGTAGGGATGTGTGTGGGTGAATGAAGCAGGGATGTGTGTGGGGGTGAATGAAGCAGGGATGTGTGTGTGGGTGAATGAAGCAGGGATGTGTGGGGGTGAATGAAGTAGGGATGTGTGTGGGGGTGAATGAAGCAGGGATGTGTGGGGGTGAATGAAGCAGGGATGTGTGTGGGGGTGAATGAAGCAGGGATGTGTGTGTGGGTGAATGAAGCAGGGATGTGTGTGGGGGTGAATGAAGCAGGGATGTGTGGGGGGTGAATGAAGCAGGGATGTGTGTGTGGGTGAATGAAGCAGGGATGTGTGGGGGGTGAATGAAGCAGGGATGTGTGTGTGGGTGAATGAAGCAGGGATGTGTGTGTGGGTGAATGAAGCAGGGATGTGTCGGGGGTGAATGAAGCAGGGATGTGTGGGGGTGAATGAAGCAGGGATGTGTGTGGGGGTGAATGAAGCAGGGATGTGTGTGGGGGTGAATGAAGTAGGGATGTGTGTGGGGGTGAATGAAGCAGGGATGTGTGGGGGTGAATGAAGCAGGGATGTGTGGGGGTGAATGAAGTAGGGATGTGTGGGGGTGAATGAAGTAGGGATGTGTGTGGGGGTGAATGAAGCAGGGATGTGTGGGGGGTGAATGAAGCAGGGATGTGTGGGGGGTGAATGAAGTAGGGATGTGTGTGGGGGTGAATGTGGCAGGGATGTGTGGGGGGTGAATGAAGCAGGGATGTGTGGGGGGTGAATGAAGCAGGGATGTGTGGGGGTGAATGAAGCAGGGATGCGTGGGGGTGAATGAAGCAGGGATGTGTGGGGGTGAATGAAGCAGGGATGTGTGGGGGGTGAATGAAGCAGGGATGTGTGGGGGGTGAATGAAGCAGGGATGTGTGGGGGTGAATGAAGCAGGGATGCGTGGGGGTGAATGAAGCAGGGATGTGTGGGGGTGAATGAAGCAGGGATGTGTGGGGGTGAATGATGCAGGGATGTGTGGGGGGTGAATGAAGCAGGGATGTGTGTGGGGGTGAATGAAGCAGGGATGTGTGTGGGGGTGAATGAAGCAGGGATGTGTGGGGGGTGAATGAAGCAGGGATGTGTGTGGGGGTGAATGAAGCAGGGATGTGTGGGGGGTGAATGAAGCAGGGATGTGTGGGGGGTGAATGAAGTAGGGATGTGTGTGGGGGTGAATGAAGCAGGGATGTGTGGGGGGTGAATGAAGCAGGGATGTGTGTGGGTGAATGAAGCAGGGATGTGTGTGGGGGTGAATGAAGCAGGGATGTGTGTGGGGTGAATGAAGCAGGGATGTGTGGGGGTTGAATGAAGCAGGGATGTGTGGGGGGTAAATGAAGCAGGGATGTGTGTGGGTGAATGAAGCAGGGATGTGTGTGGGTGAATGAAGCAGGGATGTGTGTGGGGGTGAATGAAGCAGGGATGTGTGTGGGTGAATGAAGCAGGGATGTGTGTGGGGGTGAATGAAGCAGGGATGTGTGTGGGGGTGAATGAAGCAGGGATGTGTGTGGGAGGTGAATGAAGTAGGGATGTGTGTGGGAGGTGAATGAAGTAGGGATGTGTGTGGGGGTGAATGAAGTAGGGATGTGTGTGGGGGTGAATGAAGCAGGGATGTGTGTGGGTGAATGAAGCAGGGATGTGTGTGGGTGTGAATGAAGCAGGGATGTGTGTGGGGGTGAATGAAGCAGGGATGTGTGTGGGAGGTGAATGAAGTAGGGATGTGTGTGGGAGGTGAATGAAGTAGGGATGTGTGTGGGGGTGAATGAAGTAGGGATGTGTGTGGGGGTGAATGAAGCAGGGATGTGTGTGTGGGTGAATGAAGCAGGGATGTGTGTGGGGGTGAATGAAGCAGGGATGTGTGTGGGTGAATGAAGCAGGGATGTGTGGGGGGGGGGGGGAGGTGAATGAAGCAGGGATGTGTGGGGGTGAATGAAGTTGGGATGTGTGTGGGGGGTGAATGAAGCAGGGATGTGTGTGGGGGTGAATGAAGCAGTGATGTGTGTGGGGGTGAATGAAGCAGGGATGTGTGTGGGAGGTGAATGAAGTAGGGATGTGTGTGGGGGTGAATGAAGCAGTGATGTGTGTGGGGTGAATGAAGCAGGGATGTGTGTGTGGGTGAATGAAGCAGGGATGTGTGTGGGGGTGAATGAAGCAGGGATGTGTGTGGGGGTGAATGAAGCAGGGATGTGTGTGGGGTGAATGAAGCAGGGATGTGTGTGTGGGTGAATGAAGCAGGGATGTGTGTGGGGTGAATGAAGCAGGGATGTGTGTGTGGGTGAATGAAGCAGGGATGTGAGTGGGGGTGAATGAAGCAGGGATGTGTGTGGGGGTGAATGAAGCAGGGATGTGTGTGGGGGGTGAATGAAGCAGGGATGTGTGTGGGTGAATGAAGCAGAGATGTGTGGGGGTGAATGAAATAGGGATGTGTGTGGGGGTGAATGAAGCAGTGATGTGTGTGGGGGGTGATTGAAGCAGGGATGTGTGGGGGTGAATGAAGCAGGGATGTGTGTGGGGGTGAATGAAGCAGTGATGTGTGTGGGGGGTGAATGAAGCAGGGATGTGTTTGGGGGGTGAATGAAGCAGGGATGTGTGTGGGGGTGAATGAAGTAGGGATGTGTGTGGGGGTGAATGAAGTAGGGATGTGTGTGGGGGTGAATGAAGCAGGGATGTGTGTGTGGGGTGAATGAAGCAGGGATGTGTGTGGGGGTGAATGAAGTAGGGATGTGTGGGGGTGAATGAAGCAGGGATGTGTGTGGGGGTGAATGAAGTAGGGATGTGTGTGGGGGTGAATGAAGCAGGGATGTGTGGGGGTGAATGAAACAGGGATGTGTGTGGGGGTGAATGAAGCAGGGATGTGTGTGTGGGTGAATGAAGCAGGGATGTGTGTGGGGGTGAATGAAGCAGGGATGTGTGTGGGGGTGAATGAAGTAGGGATGTGTGTGGGGGTGAATGAAGCAGGGATGTGTGTGGGGGTGAATGAAGCAGGGATGTGTGTGGGTGAATGAAGTAGGGATGTGTGTGGGGGTGAATGAAGCAGTGATGTGTGTGGGGGTGAATGAAGCAGTGATGTGTGTGTGGGTGAATGAAGTAGGGATGTGTGGGGGTGATTGAAGCAGGGATGTGTGTGGGGGGTGAATGAAGCAGGGATGTGTGTGGGGGTGAATGAAGCAGGGATGTGTGTGGGTGAATGAAGTAGGGATGTGTGTGGGGGGGTGAATGAAGCAGGGATGTGTGTGGGGGTGAATGAAGCAGGGATGTGTGGGGGTGAATGTAGCAGGGATGTGTGTGGGGGGTGAATGAAGCAGGGATGTGTGTGTGGGTGAATGAAGCAGGGATGTGTGGGGGCGAATGAAGTAGGGATGTGTGTGGGGGTGAATGAAGCAGTGATGTGTGTGGGGGTGAATGAAGTAGGGATGTGTGTGGGGGGTGAATGAAGCAGGGATGTGTGTGGGGGTGAATGAAGTAGGGATGTGTGTGTGGGTGAATGAAGCAGGGATGTGTGGGGGGTGAATGAAGCAGGGATGTGTGTGGGGGTGAATGAAGTAGGGATGTGTGTGTGGGTGAATGAAGCAGGGATGTGTGGGGGGTGAATGAAGCAGGGATGTGTGTGGGGGTGAATGAAGTAGGGATGTGTGTGGGGGTGAATGAAGCAGGGATGTGTGTGGGTGAATGAAGCAGGGATGTGTGTGGGGGGTGAATGAAGTAGGGATGTGTGTGGGGGGTGAATGAAGCAGGGATGTGTGTGGGGGGTGAATGAAGCAGGGATGTGTGGGGGTGAATGAAGTAGGGATGTGTGGGGGTGAATGAAGTAGGGATGTGTGTGGGGGGTGAATGAAGCAGGGATGTGTGGGGGGGGGGTGAATGAAGCAGGGATGTGTGTGGGGGGTGAATGAAGCAGGGATGTGTGGGGGTGAATGAAGTAGGGATGTGTGGGGGTGAATGAAGTAGGGATGTGTGTGGGGGGTGAATGAAGCAGGGATGTGTGTGGGGGGTGAATGAAGCAGGGATGTGTGGGGGGGTGAATGAAGCAGGGATGTGCGGGGGAGGGGGTGAATGAAGCAGGGATGTGTGTGGGGGGTGAATGAAGCAGGGATGTGTGGGGGTGAATGAAGTAGGGATGTGTGGGGGTGAATGAAGTAGGGATGTGTGTGGGGGGTGAATGAAGCAGGGATGTGTGGGGGGTAAATGAAGCAGGGATGTGTGGGGGTGAATGAAGCAGGGATGTGTGGGGGGGTGAATGAAGCAGGGATGTGTGTGGGGGGTGAATGAAGCAGGGATGTGTGGGGGTGAATGAAGTAGGGATGTGTGTGGGGGTGAATGAAGCAGGGATGTGTGTGGGGGTGAATGAAGCAGGGATGTGTGTGGGGTGAATGAAGCAGGGATGTGTGTGGGGGGTGAATGAAGTAGGGATGTGTGTGTGGGTGAATGAAGCAGGGATGTGTGTGGGGGGTGAATGAAGTAGGGATGTGTGTGGGGGGTTAATGAAGCAGGGATGTGTGTGGGGGGTGAATGAAGCAGGGATGTGTGGGGGTGAATGAAGTAGAGATGTGTGTGGGGGGTGAATGAAGCAGGGATGTGTGTGGGGGGTGAATGAAGTAGGGATGTGTGGGGGTGAATGAAGTAGGGATGTGTGGGGGTGAATGAAGTAGGGATGTGTGTGGGGGGTGAATGAAGCAGGGATGTGTGGGGGGGTGAATGAAGCAGGGATGTGTGTGGGGGGTGAATGAAGCAGGGATGTGTGGGGGTGAATGAAGTAGGGATGTGTGGGGGTGAATGAAGCAGGGATGTGTGTGGGGGGTGAATGAAGCAGGGATGTGTGTGGGTGAATGAAGCAGGGATGTGTGTGGGGGGTGAATGAAGCAGGGATGTGTTTGGGTGAATGAAGCAGGGATGTGTGTGGGGGTGAATGAAGCAGGGATGTGTGGGGGTGAATGAAGTAGGGATGTGTGTGGGGGGTGAATGAAGCAGGGATGTGTGGGGGTGAATGAAGTAGGGATGTGTGGGGGGTGAATGAAGCAGGGATGTGTGGGGGGGTGAATGAAGCAGGGATGTGTGTGGGGGTGAATGAAGCAGGGATGTGTGGGGGTGAATGAAGTAGGGATGTGTGGGGGTGAATGAAGCAGGGATGTGTGTGGGGGGTGAATGAAGCAGGGATGTGTGTGGGTGAATGAAGCAGGGATGTGTGTGGGGGGTGATTGAAGCAGGGATGTGTGTGGGGTGAATGAAGCAGGGATGTGTGTGGGTGAATGAAGCAGGGATGTGTGTGGGGGTGAATGAAGTAGGGATGTGTGTGGGGTGAATGAAGCAGGGATGTGTGTGGCTGAATGAAGCAGGGATGTGTGTGGGGTGAATTAAGCAGGGATGTGCGTGGGGGTGAATGAAGCAGTGATGTGTGTGGGGGGTGAATGAAGTAGGGATGTGTGTGGGGGTGAATGAAGCAGGGATGTGTGTGTGTGAATGAAGTAGGGATGTGTGTGGGGGTGAATGAAGCAGGGATGTGTGTGTGTGAATGAAGTAGGGATGTGTGTGGGGGTGAATTAAGCAGGGATGTGTGTGGGGGGTGAATGAAGCAGGGATGTGTGGGGGGTGAATGAAGCAGGGATGTGTGTGGGGGGTGAATGAAGCAGGGATGTGTGGGGGGTGAATGAAGCAGGGATGTGTGTGGGGGGTGAATGAAGTAGGGATGTGTGTGGGGGTGAATGAAGCAGGGATGTGTGTGGGGGTGAATGAAGCAGGGATGTGTGTGTGTGAATGAAGTAGGGATGTGTGTGGGGGTGAATGAAGCAGGGATGTGTGTGTGTGAATGAAGTAGGGATGTGTGTGGGGGTGAATGAAGTAGGGATGTGTGGGGGTGAATGAAGCAGGGATGTGTGTGGGGGTGAATGAAGTAGGGATGTGTGTGGGGGTGAATGAAGCAGGGATGTGTGGGGGTGAATGAAACAGGGATGTGTGTGGGGGTGAATGAAGCAGGGATGTGTGTGTGGGTGAATGAAGCAGGGATGTGTGTGGGGGTGAATGAAGCAGGGATGTGTGTGGGGGTGAATGAAGCAGGGATGTGTGTGGGTGAATGAAGTAGGGATGTGTGTGGGGGTGAATGAAGCAGTGATGTGTGTGGGGGTGAATGAAGCAGTGATGTGTGTGTGGGTGAATGAAGTAGGGATGTGTGGGGGTGAATGAAGCAGGGATGTGTGTGGGGGGTGAATGAAGCAGGGATGTGTGTGGGGGTGAATGAAGCAGGGATGTGTGTGGGTGAATGAAGTAGGGATGTGTGTGGGGGGGTGAATGAAGCAGGGATGTGTGTGGGGGTGAATGAAGCAGGGATGTGTGGGGGTGAATGTAGCAGGGATGTGTGTGGGGGGTGAATGAAGCAGGGATGTGTGTGTGGGTGAATGAAGCAGGGATGTGTGGGGGCGAATGAAGTAGGGATGTGTGTGGGGGTGAATGAAGCAGTGATGTGTGTGGGGGTGAATGAAGTAGGGATGTGTGTGGGGGGTGAATGAAGCAGGGATGTGTGTGGGGGTGAATGAAGTAGGGATGTGTGTGTGGGTGAATGAAGCAGGGATGTGTGGGGGGTGAATGAAGCAGGGATGTGTGTGGGGGTGAATGAAGTAGGGATGTGTGTGTGGGTGAATGAAGCAGGGATGTGTGGGGGGTGAATGAAGCAGGGATGTGTGTGGGGGTGAATGAAGTAGGGATGTGTGTGGGGGTGAATGAAGCAGGGATGTGTGTGGGTGAATGAAGCAGGGATGTGTGTGGGGGGTGAATGAAGTAGGGATGTGTGTGGGGGGTGAATGAAGCAGGGATGTGTGTGGGGGGTGAATGAAGCAGGGATGTGTGGGGGTGAATGAAGTAGGGATGTGTGGGGGTGAATGAAGTAGGGATGTGTGTGGGGGGTGAATGAAGCAGGGATGTGTGGGGGGGTGGTGAATGAAGCAGGGATGTGTGTGGGGGGTGAATGAAGCAGGGATGTGTGGGGGTGAATGAAGTAGGGATGTGTGGGGGTGAATGAAGTAGGGATGTGTGTGGGGGGTGAATGAAGCAGGGATGTGTGTGGGGGGTGAATGAAGCAGGGATGTGTGGGGGGGTGAATGAAGCAGGGATGTGCGGGGGAGGGGGTGAATGAAGCAGGGATGTGTGTGGGGGGTGAATGAAGCAGGGATGTGTGGGGGTGAATGAAGTAGGGATGTGTGGGGGTGAATGAAGTAGGGATGTGTGTGGGGGGTGAATGAAGCAGGGATGTGTGGGGGGTAAATGAAGCAGGGATGTGTGGGGGTGAATGAAGCAGGGATGTGTGGGGGGGTGAATGAAGCAGGGATGTGTGTGGGGGGTGAATGAAGCAGGGATGTGTGGGGGTGAATGAAGTAGGGATGTGTGTGGGGGTGAATGAAGCAGGGATGTGTGTGGGGGGTTAATGAAGCAGGGATGTGTGTGGGGGGTGAATGAAGCAGGGATGTGTGGGGGTGAATGAAGTAGAGATGTGTGTGGGGGGTGAATGAAGCAGGGATGTGTGTGGGGGGTGAATGAAGTAGGGATGTGTGGGGGTGAATGAAGTAGGGATGTGTGGGGGTGAATGAAGTAGGGATGTGTGTGGGGGGTGAATGAAGCAGGGATGTGTGGGGGGGTGAATGAAGCAGGGATGTGTGTGGGGGGTGAATGAAGCAGGGATGTGTGGGGGTGAATGAAGTAGGGATGTGTGGGGGTGAATGAAGCAGGGATGTGTGTGGGGGGTGAATGAAGCAGGGATGTGTGTGGGTGAATGAAGCAGGGATGTGTGTGGGGGGTGAATGAAGCAGGGATGTGTTTGGGTGAATGAAGCAGGGATGTGTGTGGGGGTGAATGAAGCAGGGATGTGTGGGGGTGAATGAAGTAGGGATGTGTGTGGGGGGTGAATGAAGCAGGGATGTGTGGGGGTGAATGAAGTAGGGATGTGTGGGGGGTGAATGAAGCAGGGATGTGTGGGGGGGTGAATGAAGCAGGGATGTGTGTGGGGGTGAATGAAGCAGGGATGTGTGGGGGTGAATGAAGTAGGGATGTGTGGGGGTGAATGAAGCAGGGATGTGTGTGGGGGGTGAATGAAGCAGGGATGTGTGTGGGTGAATGAAGCAGGGATGTGTGTGGGGGGTGAATGAAGCAGGGATGTGTGTGGGGTGAATGAAGCAGGGATGTGTGTGGGTGAATGAAGCAGGGATGTGTGTGGGGGTGAATGAAGTAGGGATGTGTGTGGGGTGAATGAAGCAGGGATGTGTGTGGCTGAATGAAGCAGGGATGTGTGTGGGGTGAATTAAGCAGGGATGTGCGTGGGGGTGAATGAAGCAGTGATGTGTGTGGGGGGTGAATGAAGTAGGGATGTGTGTGGGGGTGAATGAAGCAGGGATGTGTGTGTGTGAATGAAGTAGGGATGTGTGTGGGGGTGAATGAAGCAGGGATGTGTGTGTGTGAATGAAGTAGGGATGTGTGTGGGGGTGAATTAAGCAGGGATGTGTGTGGGGGGTGAATGAAGCAGGGATGTGTGGGGGGTGAATGAAGCAGGGATGTGTGTGGGGGGTGAATGAAGCAGGGATGTGTGGGGGGTGAATGAAGCAGGGATGTGTGTGGGGGGTGAATGAAGTAGGGATGTGTGTGGGGGGTGAATGAAGCAGGGATGTGTGTGGGGGTGAATGAAGCAGGGATGTGTGTGGGGGTGAATTAAGCAGGGATGTGTGTGTGTGAATGAAGTAGGGATGTGTGTGGGGGGTGAATGAAGCAGGGATGTGTGTGTGAATGAAGTAGGGATGTGTGTGGGGGTGAATTAAGCAGGGATGTGTGGGGGGTGAATGAAGCAGTGATGTGTGTGGGGGTGAATGAAGCAGGGATGTGTGTGTGTGAATGAAGTAGGGATGTGTGTGGGGATGAATTAAGCAGGGATGTGTGTGGGGGGTGAATGAAGCAGGGATGTGTGTGTGTGAATGAAGTAGGGATGTGTGTGGGGGTGAATTAAGCAGGGATGTGTGGGGGGTGAATGAAGCAGTGATGTGCGGGGGGTGAATGAAGCAGGGATGTGTGTGGGGGTGAATGAAGCAGGGATGTGTGGGGGGTGAATGAAGTAGGGATGTGTGGGGGGTGAATGAAGCAGGGATGTGTGGGGGGTGAATGAAGCAGTGATGTGTGTGGGGGTGAATGAAGCAGGGATGTGTGTGGGTGAATGAAGCAGGGATGTGTGTGGGGGTGAATGAAGCAGGGATGTGTGTGGGGGGTGAATGAAGCAGGGATGTGTGTGTGTGAATGAAGTAGGGATGTGTGTGGGGGTGAATTAAGCAGGGATGTGTGGGGGGTGAATGAAGCAGTGATGTGTGTGGGGGTGAATGAAGCAGGGATGTGTGTGTGTGAATGAAGTAGGGATGTGTGTGGGGGTGAATTAAGCAGGGATGTGTGGGGGGTGAATGAAGCAGGGATGTGCGGGGGGTGAATGAAGCAGGGATGTGTGTGGGGGTGAATGAAGCAGGGATGTGTGGGGGGTGAATGAAGTAGGGATGTGTGGGGGGTGAATGAAGCAGGGATGTGTGGGGGGTGAATGAAGCAGTGATGTGTGTGGGGGTGAATGAAGCAGGGATGTGTGTGGGTGAATGAAGCAGGGATGTGTGGGGGTGAATGAAGCAGGGATGTGTGTGGGTGGTGAATGAAACAGGGGAAGTGTGGGGGGTGAATGAAGCAGTGATGTGTGGGGGGTGAATGAAGCAGGGATGTGTGTGGGTGAATGAAGCAGGGATGTGTGTGGGGGTGAATGAAGCAGGGATGTGTGGGGGGTGAATGAAGCAGGGATGTGTGGGGGGTAAATGAAGCAGGGATGTGTGTGGGGGTGAATGAAGCAGGGATGTGTGTGGGGGGTGAATGAAGCAGGGATGTGTGGGGGGTGAATGAAGCAGGGATGTGTGTGTGGGTGAATGAAGCAGGGATGTGTGTGGGGGTGAATGAAGCAGGGATGTGTGTGGGGGGTGAATGAAGCAGGGATGTGTGTGGGGGTGAATGAAGCAGGGATGTGTGTGGGGGGTGAATGAAGCAGGGATGTGTGTGTGGGGTGAATGAAGCAGGGATGTGTGTGGGGCGTGAATGAAGTAGGGATGTGTGGGGGTGAATGAAGCAGGGATGTGTGTGGGGGTGAATGAAGCAGGGATGTGTGGGGGGTGAATGAAGCAGGGGAAGTGTGGGGGGTGAATGAAACAGTGATGTGTGGGGGGTGAATGAAGCAGGGATGTGTGTGGGTGAATGAAGCAGGGATGTGTGTGGGGGTGAATGAAGCAGGGATGTGTGGGGGGTGAATGAAGCAGGGATGTGTGTGGGGGTGAATGAAGCAGGGATGTGTGTGGGGGGTGAATGAAGCAGGGATGTGTGGGGGGTGAATGAAGCAGGGATGTGTGTGGGGGTGAATGAAGCAGGGATGTGTGTGGGGGGTGAATGAAGCAGGGATGTGTGGGGGGTGAATGAAGCAGGGATGTGTGTGTGGGTGAATGAAGCAGGGATGTGTGTGGGGGTGAATGAAGCAGGGATGTGTGTGGGGGGTGAATGAAGCAGGGATGTGTGTGGGGGTGAATGAAGCAGGGATGTGTGTGGGGGGTGAATGAAGCAGGGATGTGTGTGTGTGGTGAATGAAGCAGGGATGTGTGTGGGGCGTGAATGAAGTAGGGATGTGTGGGGGTGAATGAAGTAGGGATGTGTGGGGGGGTGAATGAAGCAGGGATGTGTGGGGTGAATGAAGCAGGGATGTGTGTGGGGGTGAATGAAGCAGGGATGTGTGGGGGGGGGTGAATGAAGCAGGGATGTGTGGGGGGGGTGAATGAAGCAGGGATGTGTGTGGGGGTGGTGAATGAAGCAGGGATGTGTGTGGGGGTAAATGAAGCAGGGATGTGTGTGGGGGGTGAATGAAGCAGGGATGTGTGTGGGGGTGAATGAAGCAGGGATGTGTGTGGGGGTGAATGAAGCAGGGATGTGTGGGGGGTGAATGAAGCAGGGATGTGTGTGGGGTGAATGAAGTAGGGATGTGTGTGGGGGGTGAATGAAGCAGGGATGTGTGTGGGGGGTGAATGAAGCAGGGATGTGTGTGGGGGTGAATGAAGCAGGGATGTGTGGGGGGGTGAATGAAGCAGGGATGTGTGTGGGGGGTGAATGAAGCAGGGATGTGTGGGGGTGAATGAAGTAGGGATGTGTGGGGGGTGAATGAAGCAGGGATGTGTGGGGGTGAATGAAGCAGTGATGTGTGTGTGTGGGTGAATGAAGCAGGGATGTGTGGGGGGGTGAATGAAGTAGGGATGTGTGTGGGGGGTGAATGAAGTAGGGATGTGTGGGGGGTGAATGAAGCAGTGATGTGTGGGGGTGAATGAAGCAGTGATGTGTGTGTGTGGGTGAATGAAGCAGGGATGTGTGGGGGGGTGAATGAAGTAGGGATGTGTGTGGGAGGTGAATGAAGCAGGGATGTGTGTGGGGGGTGAATGAAGCAGGGATGTGTGGGTGTGAATGAAGCAGGGATGTGTGTGGGGTGAATGAAGTAGGGATGTGTGTGGGGGGAGAATGAAGCAGGGATGTGTGTGGGGGGTGAATTAAGCAGGGATGTGTGGGGGGTGAATGAAGCAGGGATGTGTGTGGGGGGTGAATGAAGTAGGGATGTGTGGGGGGTGAATGAAGCAGGGATGTGTGGGGGGTGAATGAAGCAGGGATGTGTGTGTGGGTGAATGAAGCAGGGATGTGTGGGGGGTGAATGAAGCAGGGATGTGTGTGTGGGTGAATGAAGCAGGGATGTGTGGGGGTGAATGAAGCAGTGATGTGTGTGTGTGGGTGAATGAAGCAGGGATGTGTGGGGGGGTGAATGAAGTAGGGATGTGTGTGGGGGTGAATTAAGCAGGGATGTGTGTGGGGGGTGAATGAAGTAGGGATGTGTGGGGGTGAATGAAGTAGGGATGTGTGTGGGGTGAATGAAGTAGGGATGTGTGTGGGGGTGAATGAAGCAGGGATGTGTGTGGGGGTGAATGAAGTAGGGATGTGTGTGGGTGAATGAAGCAGGGATGTGTGTGGGGGTGAATGAAGCAGGGATGTGTGTGGGGGTGAATGAAGTAGGGATGTGTGGGGGGGGTGAATGAAGTAGGGATGTGTGTGGGGGTGAATTAAGCAGGGATGTGTGTGGGGGGTGAATGAAGTAGGGATGTGTGGGGGTGAATGAAGTAGGGATGTGTGTGGGGTGAATGAAGTAGGGATGTGTGTGGGGGTGAATGAAGCAGGGATGTGTGTGGGGGTGAATTAAGCAGGGATGTGTGTGGGGGTGAATGAAGTAGGGATGTGTGTGGGGTGAATGAAGTAGGGATGTGTGTGGGGGTGAATGAAGCAGGGATGTGTGTGGGGGTGAATGAAGCAGTGATGTGTGTGGGGGTGAATGAAGTAGGGATGTGTGTGGGTGAATGAAGTAGGGATGTGTGGGGGTGAATGAAGTAGGGATGTGTGGGGGTGAATGAAGTAGGGATGTGTGTGGGGTGAATGAAGTAGGGATGTGTGTGTGTGGGTGAATGAAGCAGGGATGTGTGTGGGGGTGAATTTAGCAGGGATGTGTGGGGGGGGTGAATGAAGCATGGATGTGTGTGGGGGGTGAATGAAGTAGGGATGTGTGTGTGTGGGTGAATGAAGCAGGTATGTGTGTGGGGGTGAATTAAGCAGGGATGTGTGTGGGGGTGAATGAAGTAGGGATGTGTGTGGGGTGAATGAAGTAGGGATGTGTGGGGGTGAATGAAGTAGGGATGTGTGTGGGGTGAATGAAGTAGGGATGTGTGTGTGTGGGTGAATGAAGCAGGGATGTGTGTGGGGGTGAATTAAGCAGGGATGTGTGGGGGGGGTGAATGAAGCAGGGATGTGTGTGGGGGGTGAATGAAGTAGGGATGTGTGTGTGTGGGTGAATGAAGCAGGTATGTGTGTGGGGGTGAATTAAGCAGGGATGTGTGTGTGGGTGAATGAAGCAGGGATGTGTGTGGGGGGTGAATGAAGTAGGGATGTGTGTGGGTGAATGAAGCAGGGATGTGTGTGGGGGGGGTGAATGAAGCAGGGATGTGTGTGGGGGTAAATGAAGCAGGGATGTGTGGGGGGTGAATGAAGCAGGGATGTGTGGGGGGTGAATGAAGTAGGGATGTGTGGGGGGTGAATGAAGTAGGGATGTGTGGGGGGTGAATGAAGCAGGGATGTGTGTGGGGGTGAATGAAGCAGGGATGTGTGGGGGGTGAATGAAGCAGGGATGTGTGTGGGGGTGAATGAAGCAGGGATGTGTGGGGGGTGAATGAAGCAGGGATGTGTTTGTGGGTGAATTAAGCAGGGATGTGTGTGGGGGGGGGTGAATGAAGCAGGGATGTGTGTGGGGGTAAATGAAGCAGGGATGTGTGGGGGGTGAATGAAGCAGGGATGTGTGTGGGGGTGAATGAAGTAGGGATGTGTGGGGGGTGAATGAAGCAGGGATGTGTGTGGGGGTGAATGAAGTAGGGATGTGTGTGGGTGAATGAAGCAGGGATGTGTGGGGGTGAATGAAGCAGGGATGTGTGTGGGGGTGAATGAAGTAGGGATGTGTGTGGGTGAATGAAGCAGGGATGTGTGTGGGGGGTGAATGAAGCAGGGATGTGTGGGGCGGTGAATGAAGTAGGGATGTGTGTGGGTGAATGAAGCAGGGATGTGTGTGGGGGGTGAATGAAGCAGGGATGTGTGTGTGGGTGAATTAAGCAGGGATGTGTGTGGGGGCGGGTGAATGAAGCAGGGATGTGTGTGGGGGTGAATGAAACAGGGATGTGTGTGGGGGGTGAATGAAACAGGGATGTGTGTGGGTGAATGAAGCAGGGATGTGTGTGGGGGGTGAATGAAACAGGGATGTGTGGAGGTGATGGGGGTTTATAGAATGGTTGCAAAGTGGTAAGAAATAGGAAAGTAATGGAGAGATGGGAGGACATCTGGGGAATTTCAATTCAGTGAATTCAGTAAATCCAGAATTGAAAGCTAGTCTCAGTAATAGTACCATGAAACTCTCAATTGTTGTAAAAACCCATCTGGTTCACAGATGTCCTTTAGGGAAGGAAATCTCCTGTCCTTACCTGGTCCGGCCTACATGTGACTCCAGACCCACAGCAATGTTTTAAATGAATTCACTGCCCTCTGAAATGACCAACAAGACACTCATTGTACCAAAGACCCACTACAGAAAAGTCAAATAAGAATGAAACCGGACGGACCACCCAGCATCGACTGAGGCACCGGAAACGACAACGGCAAACCCAGCCCTGTCGACCCTGTCAAGTCCTCCTGACTAACATCTGGGGGCTTGTGCCAAAGTTGGGAGAGCTGTCCCACAGACTAGTCAAGCAACAGCCTGACATAGTCATACTCACGGAATCATACCTTACAGACAATGTCCCAGACACTGCCATCACCATCCCCGGGTATGTCCTGTCCCACTGGCAGGACAGACCCAGCAGAGGTGGTGGCACATTGGTATTTAGTAGATGGGAGTTGCCCTGGGAGTCCTCAACATCGACTCCGGACCCCATGAAGTCTCTTGGCATCAGGTCAAACATGGGCAAGGAAACCTCCTGCTGATTACCACCTACCGCCCTCCCTCAGCTGATGACTCAGTACTCCACCATGTTAAACAGCAGTTGGAGGAAGCACTGAGGGTGTCAAGGGCACAAAATGTACTCTGAGTGGGGACTTCAATGTCCATCACCAAGAGTGGCTCGGTAGCACCACTACTGACCGAGCTGGCCGAGTCCTAAAGGACATAGCAGCTAGACTGGGTCTGCGGCAGGTGGTGGGGGAACCAACACGAGGGGAAAATATACTTGACCTCATCCTCACCAGTCTGCCTGCTGCAGATGCTTCTGTCCATGACCGTATTGGTAGGAGTTACCACCGCACAGTCCTTGTGGAGACGAAGTCCCGCCTTCACATTGAGGATACCGTCCATCGTGTTGTGTGGCACTATCACCGTGCTAAATGGGATAGATAAGGCAGAAGCATTTTCAACAATCTTCAGCCAGAAGTGCTGAGTTGATGATCCATCTCAGCCTCCTCCTGAAGTCCCCAGCATCACAGATGCCAGACTTCAGCCGATTCGATTCACTCCGCGTGATATCAAGAAATGACTGAAGGCACTGGATACTGCAAAGGCTATGGGCCCTGACAATATTCCGGCAATAGTACTGAAGACCTGTGCTCCAGAACATGCCGTGCCCCTAGCCAAGCTGTTCCAGTACAGCTACAACACTGGCATCTACCCTGCAATGTGAAAAATTGCCCAGGTATGTCCTGTACACAAAAAGCAGGACAAGTCCGACCCGGCCAATTACCCCCATCAGCCTACTCTCAAACATCAGTAAAGTGATGGAAGGTGTCATCAACAGTGACATCAAGCAGCACTTGCTTCGCAATAACCTGCTCAGTGATGCTCAGTTTGGGTTCCGCCAGGGCCACTCAGCTCCTGACCTCATTACAGCCTTGGTTTAAACATGGACAAAAGAGCTGAACTCAAGAGGTGAGGTGAGAGTGACTGCCCTTGACATCAAGGCAGCATTTGACTGAGTATGGAATCAAGGAGCCCTAGCAAAACTGAGGTCAATGGGAATCAGGGGGAAAACCCTCCGCTGGCTGGAATCAGATACTTAGCGCAAAGGAAGATGGTTGTGGTTGTTGGAGGTCAATCATCTGAGCTCCAGGACATCACTGCAGGAGTTCCTCAGGGTAGTGTCTGAGACTCAACCATCTTCAGCTGCTTCATCAATGACCTTCCTTCAATCAGAAGGTCAGAAGTGGGGATGTTCGCTGATGATTGCACAACGTTCAGCACCATTCGTGACTCCTCAGATAGTGAAGCAGTCCGTGTAGAAATGCAGCAAGACCTGGACAATATCCAGGCTTGGGCTGATAAGTGGCAAGTAACATTCGCGCCACACAAGTGCCAGGCAATGACCATCTCCAACAAGAGAGAATCTAACCATCTCCACTTGACATTCAATGGCATTACCATCGCTGAATCCCCCACTATCAACATCCTGGGGGTTACCATTGACCAGAAACTGAACTGGTAGCCATATAAATACTAGAGCAGGTCAGAGGCTGGGAATCCTGAAGAGAGTAACTCACCTCCTGACTCCCCAAAGTCTGTCCACCATCCACAAGGTACAAGTCAGGAGTGTGATGGATACTCTCCACTTTCCTGGATGGGTGCAGCTCCAACAACACTCAAGAAGCTCGACACCATCCAGGACAAAGCAGCCTGTTTGATTGGCACCCCATCCACAAACATTCACTCCCTCTACCACCGACACACAGTGACAGCAGTGTGTACCATCTACAAGATGCACTGCAGCAACTCACCAAGGCTCCTCAGACAGCACCTCTCACTTGTATTCAAGAAGGCAGCTCACCACCACCTTCTCAAGGGCAATGAGGGATGAGCAATAAATGCTGTCATAGCAGTAATTGGGGAGATGGTGACATCGTGGTAATGTCACTAGACTCGTAATCCGGAGCCCAGGATAATGCTCTGAGGACATGGGTTCAAATCCCAGATGGTGATGTCAGATGGTGGAATTTGAATTCAATTAATAAACCTGGAATTAAAACCTAGTCTAATGATGGCCATGAAACCATTGTCGATTGTCATAAAAACCCATCTGGTTCACTCATGTCCTTTAGGGAAGGAAATCTGCCATCCTTACCTGGTTTGGCCTACATGTGACTCCAGACCCACAGCAATGTGGCTGACCTCTGAAATGGCCTAGCAAACCACTCAGTTCAAGGGCAATTAAGAATGGGCAGGAAATACTGGGGGAGTCACTGACGCCCACATCCAACAAACAAATTATTTAAAAAGCAAGCAATGCCCAACAACTCACAGCTACAAGCAGCACAGAGACCTGCCCAGCACGAGTTAACAACAGACCCTTCCCAGCACGAGTGAACAACAGACCCTTCCCAGCACGAGTTAACAACAGACCCTTCCCAGCACGAGTTAACAACAGACCTTCCCAGCACGAGTTAACAACAGACCCTTCCCAGCACGAGTTAACAACAGACCTTCCCAGCACGAGTTAACAACAGACCCTTCCCAGCACGAGTTAACAACAGACCCTTCCCAGCACGAGTTAACAACAGACCTTCCCAGCACGAGTTAACAACAGACCCTTCCCAGCACGAGTTAACAACAGACCCTTCCCAGCACGAGTTAACAACAGACCTTCCCAACACGAGTGAACAACAGACCCTTCCCAGCACGAGTTAACAACAGACCTTCCCAGCACGAGTTAACAACAGACCTTCCCAGCGCTAGTCAACAACAGACCCTTCCCAGCACGAGTGAACAACAGACCCTTCCCAGCACGAGTTAACAACAGACCTTCCCAGCGCTAGTTAACAACAGACCCTTCCCAGCACGAGTTAACAACAGACCCTTCCCAGCACGAGTGAACAACAGACCCTTCCCAGCACGAGTTAACAACAGACCTTCCCAGCACTAGTCAACAACAGACCCTTCCCAGAACGAGTTAACAACAGACCCTTCCCAGCACGAGTTAACAACAGACCTTCCCAGCACGAGTTAACAACAGACCCTTCCCAGCACGAGTTAACAACAGACCCTTCCCAGCACTAGTTAACAACAGACCCTTCCCAGCACGAGTTAACAACAGACCTTCCCAGCACTAGTCAACAACAGACCCTTCCCAGAACGAGTTAACAACAGACCTTCCCAGCACGAGTTAACAACAGACCCTTCCCAGCACTAGTCAACAACAGACCCTTCCCAGCACGAGTTAACAACAGACCTTCCAAGCACGAGTTAACAACAGACCCTTCCCAGCACTAGTCAACAACAGACCTTCCAGCACGAGTCAACAACAGACCCTTCCCAGCACGAGTTAACAACAGACCTTCCCAGAACGAGTTAACAACAGACCCTTCCCAGCACTAGTTAACAACAGACCCTTCCCAGCGCTAGTCAACAACAGACCCTTCCCAGCACGAGTTAACAACAGACCCTTCCCAGCACGAGTGAACAACAGACCCTTCCCAGCACGAGTTAACAACAGACCCTTCCCAGCACGAGTGAACAACAGACCCTTCCCAGCACGAGTTAACAACAGACCCTTCCCAGAACGAGTTAACAACAGACCCTTCCCAGCACGAGTTAACAACAGACCTTCCCAGCACGAGTTAACAACAGACCCTTCCCAGCACTAGTTAACAACAGACCCTTCCCAGCACGAGTTAACAACAGACCCTTCCCAGCACGAGTTAACAACAGACCTTCCTAGCGCTAGTCAACAACAGACCTTCCCAGCACGAGTTAACAACAGACCCTTCCCAGCACGAGTTAACAACAGACCTTCCCAGCACGAGTTAACAACAGACCCTTCCCAGCACGAGTTAACAACAGACCCTTCCCAGCACGAGTTAACAACAGACCCTTCCCAGCACGAGTTAACAACAGACCCTTCCCAGCACGAGTTAACAACAGACCCTTCCCAGCACGAGTTAACAACAGACCTTCCCAGCACTAGTTAACAACAGACCCTTCCCAGCACGAGTTAACAACAGACCTTCCCAGCACGAGTTAACAACAGACCCTTCCCAGCACGAGTTAACAACAGACCTTCCCAGCACTAGTTAACAACAGACCCTTCCCAGCACGAGTTAACAACAGACCTTCCCAGCACGAGTTAACAACAGACCCTTCCCAGCACGAGTTAACAACAGACCCTTCCCAGAACGAGTTAACAACAGACCCTTCCCAGCACGAGTTAACAACAGACCCTTCCCAGCACGAGTTAACAACAGACCTTCCCAGCACGAGTTAACAACAGACCCTTCCCAGCACGAGTTAACAACAGACCTTCCCAGCGCTAGTCAACAACAGACCCTTCCCAGCACGAGTTAACAACAGACCCTTCCCAGCACGAGTTAACAACAGACCTTCCCAGCACGAGTTAACAACAGAGCCTTCCCATCACGAGTTAACAACAGACCTTCCCAGCGCTAGTCAACAACAGACCCTTCCCAGCACGAGTTAACAACAGACCCTTCCCAGCACGAGTTAACAACAGACCTTCCAGCACGAGTTAACAACACACCTTCCCAGCACGAGTTAACAACAGACCCTTCCCAGCACGAGTTAACAACAGACCCTTCCCAGCACGAGTTAACAACAGACCTTCCCAGCACGAGTTAACAACAGACCCTTCCCAGCACGAGTTAACAACAGACCTTCCCAGCACGAGTTAAAAACAGACCCTTCCCAGAACGAGTTAACAACAGACCCTTCCCAGCACGAGTTAACAACAGACCCTTCCCAGCACGAGTTAACAACAGACCTTCCCAGCACGAGTTAACAACAGACCCTTCCCAGCACGAGTTAACAACAGACCTTCCCAGCACGAGTTAAAAACAGACCCTTCCCAGAACGAGTTAACAACAGACCCTTCCCAGCACGAGTTAACAACAGACCCTTCCCAGCACGAGTTAACAACAGACCTTCCCAGCACGAGTTAACAACAGACCTTCCCAGCACGAGTTAACAACAGACCCTTCCCAGCACGAGTTAACAACAGACCCTTCCCAGAACGAGTTAAAAACAGACCCTTTCCAGCACGAGTTAACAACAGACCTTCCCAGCACGAGTTAACAACAGACCTTCCCAGCATGAGTTAACAACAGACCCTTCCCAGCACGAGTTAACAACAGACCTTCCCAGCACGAGTTAACAACAGACCCTTCCCAGCACGAGTTAACAACAGACCTTCCCAGCACTAGTTAACAACAGACCCTTCCCAGCACGAGTTAACAACAGACCCTTCCCAGCACGAGTTAACAACAGACCTTCCAGCACGAGTTAACAACAGACCTTCCCAGCACTAGTCAACAACAGACCTTCCCAGCACAAATTAACAACAGACCCTTCCCAGCACGAGTTAACAACAGACCTTCCCAGCACGAGTTAACAACAGACCCTTCCCAGCACGAGTTAACAACAGACCTTCCCAGCACGAGTTAACAACAGACCCTTCCCAGCACGAGTTAACAACAGACCTTCCCAGCACTAGTTAACAACAGACCCTTCCCAGCACGAGTTAACAACAGACCTTCCCAGCACGAGTTAACAACAGACCCTTCCCAGCACGAGTTAACAACAGACCTTCCCAGCACAAATTAACAACAGACCCTTCCCAGCACGAGTTAACAACAGACCTTCCCAGCACGAGTTAACAACAGACCTTCCCAGCACTAGTTAACAACAGACCTTCCAGCACTAGTTAACAACAGACCTTCCCAGCACGAGTTAACAACAGACCCTTCCCAGCACGAGTTAACAACAGACCTTCCCAGCGCTAGTTAACAACAGACCCTTCCCAGCACTAGTTAACAACAGACCTTCACAGCACTAGTTAACAACAGACCTTCCCAGCACGAGTTAACAACAGACCTTCCCAGCACTCGTTAAAAACAGACCCTTCCCAGCACGAGTTAACAACAGACCTTCCCAGCGCTAGTTAACAACAGACCCTTCCCAGCACTAGTTAACAACAGACCTTCACAGCACTAGTTAACAACAGACCCTTCCCAGCACGAGTTAACAACAGACCCTTCCCAGCGCTAGTTAACAACAGACCTTCCCAGCACTAGTTAACAACAGACCTTCCAGCGCGAGTTAACAACAGACCTTCCCGGCACGAGTTAACAACAGACCTTCCCAGCACGAGTTAACAACAGACCCTTCCCAGCACTAGTTAACAACAGACCTTCCCGGCACGAGTTAACAACAGACCTTCCCAGCACGAGTTAACAACAGACCCTTCCCAGCACGAGTTAACAACAGACCTTCCCAGCACGAGTTAACAACAGACCCTTCCCAGCAGGAGTTAACAACAGACCTTCCCAGCACGAGTTAATAACAGACCTTCCAGCACTAGTTAACAACAGACCTACCAGCACGAGTTAACAACAGACCTTCCCAGCACGAGTTAACAACAGACCCTTCCCAGCGCTAGTCAACAACAGATCTTCGAGCACGAGTTAACAACAGACCTTCCCAGCACGAGTTAACAACAGACCTTCCCAGCACAAGTTAACAACAGACCCTTCCCAGCACGAGTTAACAACAGACTTTCCAGCACGAGTTAACAACAGACCTTCCAGCACGAGTTAACAACAGACCTTCCCAGCACTAGTTAACAACAGACCTTCCCAGCACGAGTTAACAACAGACCTTCCCAGCACGAGTTAACAACAGACCTTCCCAGCACTAGTTAACAACAGACCTTCCCAGCACGAGTTAACAACAGACCTTCCCAGCACGAGTTAACAACAGACCTTCCCAGCACAAGTTAACAACAGACCCTTCCCAGCACGAGTTAACAACAGACTTTCCAGCACGAGTTAACAACAGACCTTCCAGCACGAGTTAACAACAGACCCTTCCCAGCACGAGTTAACAACAGACCTTCCAGCACGCGTTAACAACAGACCCTTCCCAGCACGAGTTAACAACAGACCTTCCCAACACTAGTTAACAACAGACCTTCCAGCACGAGTTAACAACAGACCTTCCCAGCACTAGTTAACAACAGACCCTTCCCAACACTAGTTAACAACAGACCTTCCAGCACGAGTTAACAACAGACCTTCCCAGCACTAGTTAACAACAGACCCTTCCCAGCACGAGTTAACAACAGAACCTTCCCAGCACTAGTTAACAACAGACCCTTCCCAGCGCGAGTTAACAACAGACCCTTCCCAGCACGAGTTAACAACAGACCCTTCCCAGCACGAGTTAACAACAGACCTTCCCAGCACTAGTTAACAACAGACCTTCCCAACACGAGTTAACAACAGACCCTTCCCAGCGCGAGTTAACAACAGACCCTTCCCAGCACGAGTTAACAACAGACCCTTCCCAGCACTAGTTAACAACAGACCCTTCCCAGCGCTAGTTAACAACAGACCTTCCCAGCACGAGTTAACAACAGACCCTTCCCAGCACTAGATAACAACAGACCCTTCCCAGCGCGAGTTAACAACAGACCCTTCCCAGCACTAGTTAACAACAGACCCTTCCCAGCACTAGTTAACAACAGACCCTTCCCAGCACGAGTTAACAACAGACCCTTCCCAGCACTAGTTAACAACAGACCCTTCCCAGCACGAGTTAACAACAGACCCTTCCCAGCGCGAGTTAACAACAGACCTTCCCAGCACTAGTTAACAACAGACCTTCCCAGCGCTAGTTAACAACAGACCTTCCCAGCACGAGTTAACAACAGACCTTCCCAGCACGAATTAACAACAGACCCTTCCCAGCACGAGTTAACAACAGACCTTCCCAGCACGAATTAACAACAGACCCTTCCCAGCACGAGTTAACAACAGACCTTCCCAGCACTAGTTAACAACAGACCTTCCCAGCGCTAGTTAACAACAGACCTTCCCAGCACGAGTTAACAACAGACCTTCCCAGCACTAGTTAACAACAGACCTTCCCAGCACGAGTTAACAACAGACCTTCCCAGCACGAATTAACAACAGACCCTACCCAGCACGAGTTAACAACAAACCTTCCCAGCACTAGTTAACAACAGACCCTTCCCAGCACGAGTTAACAACAGACCCTTCCCAGCGCGAGTTAACAACAGACCTTCCCAGCACTAGTTAACAACAGACCCTTCCCAGCACTAGTTAACAACAGACCCTTCCCAGCACGAGTTAACAACAGACCCTTCCCAGCGCGAGTTAACAACAGACCTTCCCAGCACTAGTTAACAACAGACCTTCCCAGCGCTAGTTAACAACAGACCTTCCCAGCACGAGTTAACAACAGACCTTCCCAGCACGAATTAACAACAGACCCTTCCCAGCACGAGTTAACAACAGACCTTCCCAGCACGAGTTAACAACAGACCTTCCCAGCACGAATTAACAACAGACCCTACCCAGCACGAGTTAACAACAAACCTTCCCAGCACGAGTTAACAACAGACCCTTCCCAGCACGAGTTAACAACAGACCCTTCCCAGCACGAGTTAACAACAGACCCTTCCCAGCACGAGTTAACAACAGACCCTTCCCAGCACGAGTTAACAACAAACCTTCCCAGCACGAGTTAACAACAGACCTTCCCAGCGCGAGTTAACAACAGACCCTTTCCAGCACGAGTTAACAACAGACCCTTCCCAGCACGAGTTAACAACAGACCCTTCCCAGCACGAGTTAACAACAGACCCTTCCCAGCACTAGTTAACAACAGACCTTTCAGCACTAGTTAACAACAGACCTTCCCAGCACTAGTTAACAACAGACCTTCCCAGCGCGAGTTAACAACAGACCTTCCCAGCACTAGTTAACAACAGACCCTTCCCAGCACGAGTTAACAACAGACCTTCCCAGCACGAATTAACAACAGACCCTTCCCAGCACGAGTTAACAACAGACCTTCCCAGCACGAGTTAACAACAGACCTTCCCAGCACGAATTAACAACAGACCCTACCCAGCACGAGTTAACAACAGACCCTTCCCAGCACGAGTTAACAACAGACCCTTCCCAGCACTAGTTAACAACAGACCCTTCCCAGCACGAGTTAACAACAGACCCTTCCCAGCTCTAGTTAACAACAGACCTTCGCAGCACGAGTTAACAACAGACCTTCCAGCACTAGTTAACAACAGACCCTTCCCAGCACGAGTTAACAACAGACCCTTCCCAGCTCTAGTTAACAACAGACCTTCCCAGCGCGAGTTAACAACAGACCCTTCCCAGAACGAGTTAACAACAGACCTTCCCAGCACGAGTTAACAACAGACCTTCCCAGCACGAGTTAACAACAGACCTACCAGCACGAGTTAACAACAGACCTTCCCAGCACGAGTTAACAACAGACCTACCAGCACGAGTTAACAACAGACCCTTCCCAGCACGAGTTAACAACAGAGCTTCCCAGCACAAGTTAACAACAGACCCTTCCCAGCACTAGTTAACAACAGACCCTTCCCAGCTCTAGTTAACAACAGACCTTCCCAGCGCGAGTTAACAACAGACCCTTCCCAGAACGAGTTAACAACAGACCTTCCCAGCACGAGTTAACAACAGACCTTCCCAGCACGAGTTAACAACAGACCTTCCCAGCACGAGTTAACAACAGACCTACCAGCACGAGTTAACAACAGACCTTCCCAGCACGAGTTAACAACAGACCTACCAGCACGAGTTAACAACAGACCCTTCCCAGCACGAGTTAACAACAGAGCTTCCCAGCACAAGTTAACAACAGACCCTTCCCAGCACTAGTTAACAACAGACCTTCCCAGCACAAGTTAACAACAGACCTTCCCAGCACGAGTTAACAACAGACCTTCCCAGCACGAGTTAACAACAGACCCTTCCCAGCGCGAGTTAACAACAGACCCTTCCCAGCACAAGTTAACAACAGACCTTCCCAGCACGAGTTAACAACAGACCTTCCCAGCACTAGTTAACAACAGACCTTCCCAGCACAAGTTAACAACAGACCTTCCCAGCACGAGTTAACAACAGACCTTCCCAGCACGAGTTAACAACAGACCCTTCCCAGCGCGAGTTAACAACAGACCCTTCCCAGCACAAGTTAACAACAGACCCTTCCCAGCACTAGTTAACAACAGACCTTCCCAGCACAAGTTAACAACAGACCTTCCCAGCACGAGTTAACAACAGACCTTCCCAGCACGAGTTAACAACAGACCCTTCCCAGCACGAGTTAACAACAGACCTTCCCAGCACGAGTTAACAACAGACCTTCCCAGCACGAGTTAACAACAGACCCTTCCCAGCACGAGTTAACAACAGACCTTCCCAGCACGAGTTAACAACAGACCTTCCCAGCACGAGTTAACAACAGACCCTTCCCAGCACGAGTTAACAACAGACCTTCCCAGCACGAGTTAACAACAGACCTTCCCAACACTAGTTAACAACAGACCTTCCAGCACGAGTTAACAACAGACCTTCCCAGCACTAGTTAACAACAGACCCTTCCCAGCGCGAGTTAACAACAGACCTTCCAGCACGAGTTAACAACAGACCCTTCCCAGCACGAGTTAACAACAGACCTTCCCAGCACGAGTTAACAACAGACCTTCCCAGCACGAGTTAACAACAGACCCTTCCCAGCACGAGTTAACAACAGACCTTCCCAGCACGAGTTAACAACAGACCTTCCCAGCACGTGTTAACAACAGACCCTTCCCAGCACGAGTTAACAACAGACCCTTCCCAGCACGAGTTAACAACAGACCTTCCCAGCACAAGTTAACAACAGACCCTTCCCAGCACTAGTTAACAACAGACCTTCCCAGCACAAGTTAACAACAGACCTTCCCAGCACAAGTTAACAACAGACCCTTCCCAGCACGAGTTAACAACAGACCTTCCCAGCACGAGTTAACAACAGACCCTTCCCAGCACGAGTTAACAACAGACCTTCCCAGCGCGAGTTAACAACATATCCTTCCCAGCACGAGTTAACAACAGACCTTCCCAGCACGAGTTAACAACACACCTTCCCAGCACGAGTTAACAACAGACCCTTCCCAGCACTAGTTAACAACAGACCCTTCCCAGCGCGAGTTAACAACAGACCCTTCCCAGCACTAGTTAACAACAGACCTTCACAGCACGAGTTAACAACACACCTTCCCAGCACGAGTTAACAACAGACCTTCCCAGCACGAGTTAACAACACACCTTCCCAGCACGAGTTAACAACAGACCCTTCCCAGCACTAGTTAACAACAGACCCTTCCCAGCGCGAGTTAACAACAGACCCTTCCCAGCACAAGTTAACAACAGACCCTTCCCAGCACTAGTTAACAACAGACCTTCCCAGCACAAGTTAACAACAGACCTTCCCAGCACGAGTTAACAACAGACCTTCCCAGCACGAGTTAACAACAGACCCTTCCCAGCGCGAGTTAACAACAGACCTTCCCAGCACGAGTTAACAACAGACCCTTCCCAGCACGAGTTAACAACAGACCTTCCCAGCACAAGTTAACAACAGACCCTTCCCAGCACTAGTTAACAACAGACCTTCCCAGCACAAGTTAACAACAGACCTTCCCAGCACAAGTTAACAACAGACCCTTCCCAGCACGAGTTAACAACAGACCTTCCCAGCACGAGTTAACAACAGACCCTTCCCAGCACGAGTTAACAACAGACCTTCCCAGCGCGAGTTAACAACATATCCTTCCCAGCACGAGTTAACAACAGACCTTCCCAGCACGAGTTAACAACACACCTTCCCAGCACGAGTTAACAACAGACCCTTCCCAGCACTAGTTAACAACAGACCCTTCCCAGCGCGAGTTAACAACAGACCCTTCCCAGCACTAGTTAACAACAGACCTTCCCAGCACGAGTTAACAACACACCTTCCCAGCACGAGTTAACAACAGACCCTTCCCAGCACTAGTTAACAACAGACCTTCACAGCACTAGTTAACAACAGACCCTTCCCAGCACTAGTTAACAACAGACCTTCCAGCACGAGTTAACAACAGACCCTTCCCAGCACTAGTTAACAACAGACCTTCACAGCACTAGTTAACAACAGACCTTCACAGCACTAGTTAACAACAGACCCTTCCCAGCACTAGTTAACAACAGACCTTCCAGCACGAGTTAACAACAGACCCTTCCCAGCACTAGTTAACAACAGACCTTCACAGCACTAGTTAACAACAGACCTTCCCAGCACGAGTTAACAACAGACCTTCCCAGCACGAGTTAACAACAGACCTTCACAGCACTAGTTAACAACAGACCCTTCCCAGCACTAGTTAACAACAGACCTTCACAGCACTAGTTAACAACAGACCTTCACAGCACTAGTTAACAACAGACCTTCCCAGCACGAGTTAACAACAGAACTTCCCAGCGCTAGTTAACAACAGACCTTCCCAGCACTAGTTAACAACAGACCTTCCAGCACGAGTTAACAACAGACCTTCCCGGCACGAGTTAACAACAGACCCTTCCCAGCACGAGTTAACAACAGACCTTCCCAGCACGAGTTAACAACAGACCCTTCCCAGCACGAGTTAACAACAGACCTTCCCAGCACGAGTTAACAACAGACCTTCCAGCACGAGTTAAAAACAGACCTTCCAGCACGAGTTAACAACAGACCTTACAGCACGAGTTAACAACACACCTTCCCAGCACTAGTTAACAACAGACCTTCCAGCACTAGTTAACAACAGACCTTCCAGCACGAGTTAACAACAGACCTTCCCAGCACGAGTGAACAACAGACCCTTCCCAGCGCTAGTCAACAACAGACCTTCCAGCACGAGTTAACAACAGACCTTCCCAGCACGAGTTAACAACAGACCTTCCCAGCACAAGTTAACAACAGACCCTTCCCAGCACGAGTTAACAACAGACCTTCCAGCACGAGTTAACAACAGACCCTTCCCAGCACAAGTTAACAACAGACCCTTCCCAGCACGAGTTAACAACAGACCCTTCCCAGCACGAGTTAACAACAGACCCTTCCCAGCACGAGTTAACAACAGACCTTCCAGCACGAGTTAACAACAGACCTTCCCAGCACAAGTTAACAACAGACCCTTCCCAGCACGAGTTAACAACAGACCTTCCCAGCACAAGTTAACAACAGACCCTTCCCAGCACGAGTTAACAACAGACCTTCCCAGCACTAGTTAACAACAGACCTTCCAGCACGAGTTAACAACAGACCCTTCCCAGCACGAGTTAACAACAGACCTTACAGCACGTGTTAACAACAGACCTTCCCAGCACTAGTTAACAACAGACCTTCCAGCACGCGTTAACAACAGACCCCTCCCAGCACGAGTTAACAACAGACCCTTCCAAGCGCGAGTTAACAACAGACCTTCCCAACACTAGTTAACAACAGACCTTCCAGCACGAGTTAACAACAGACCTTCCAGCACTAGTTAACAACAGACCCTTCCCAGCACGCGTTAACAACAGACCCTTCCCAGCACGCGTTAACAACAGACCCTTCCAAGCGCGAGTTAACAACAGACCTTCCCAACACTAGTTAACAACAGACCTTCCAGCACGGGTTAACAACAGACCTTCCCAACACTAGTTAACAACAGACCCTTCCCAGCACTAGTTAACAACAGACCCTTCCCAGCACGAGTTAACAACAGACCCTTCCCAGCACTAGTTAACAACAGACCCTTCCCAGCGCGAGTTAACAACAGACCCTTCCCAGCACTAGTTAACAACTGACCTTCCCAGCACGAGTTAACAACAGACCCTTCCCAGCACGAGTTAACAACAGACCCTTCCCAGCACGAGTTAACAACAGACCTTCCCAGCACTAGTTAACAACAGACCCTTCCCAGCACTAGTTAACAACAGACCCTTCCCAGCGCGAGTTAACAACAGACCCTTCCCAGCACTAGTTAACAACTGACCTTCCCAGCGCGAGTTAACAACAGACCCTTCCCAGCGCGAGTTAACAACAGACCTTCCCAGCACGAGTTAACAACAGACCCTTCCCAGCACGAGTTAACAACAGACCTTCCCAGCACGAGTTAACAACAGACCCTTCCCAGCACGAGTTAACAACAGACCCTTCCCAGCACGAGTTAACAACAGACCTTCCAGCACGAGTTAACAACAGACCCTTCCAGCACGAGTTAACAACAGACCTTCCAGCACGAGTTAACAACAGACCTTCCCAGCACGAGTTAACAACAGACCTTCCAGCACGAGTTAACAACAGACCCTTCCCAGCACGAGTTAACAGAGACCTTCCCAGCACGAGTTAACAACAGACCCTTCCCAGCACGAGTTAACAACAGACCCTTCCCAGCACTAGTTAACAACAGACCTTCCAGCACGAGTTAACAACAGACCTTCCCAGCACTAGTTAACAACAGACCCTTCCCAGCACGAGTTAACAACAGACCCTTCCCAGCACGAGTTAACAACAGACCTTCCCAACACTAGTTAACAACAGACCTTCCAGCACGAGTTAACAACAGACCTTCCCAGCACTAGTTAACAACAGACCATTCCCAGCACGAGTTAACAACAGACCCTTCCCAGCACTAGTTAACAACAGACCTTCCCAGCACTAGTTAACAACAGACCCTTCCCAGCACGAATTAACAACAGACCTTCCCAGCACTAGTTAACAACAGACCTTCCCAGCACTAGTTAACAACAGACCCTTCCCAGCGCGAGTTAACAACAGACCCTTCCCAGCACGAGTTAACAACAGAACCTTCCCAGCACTAGTTAACAACTGACCCTTCCCAGCGCGAGTTAACAACAGACCTTCCCAGCACGAGTTAACAACAGACCCTTCCCAGCACTAGATAACAACAGACCCTTCCCAGCACTAGTTAACAACAGACTTTCCCAGCGCTAGTTAACAACAGACCTTCCCAGCACGAGTTAACAACAGACCTTCCCAGCACGAATTAACAACAGACCTTCCCAGCACTAGTTAACAACAGACCTTCCCAGCGCTAGTTAACAACAGACCTTCCCAGCACGAGTTAACAACAGACCCTTCCCAGCGCGAGTTAACAACAGACCTTCCCAGCACTAGTTAACAACAGACCTTCCCAGCGCTAGTTAACAACAGACCTTCCCAGCACGAGTTAACAACAGAACTTCCCAGCACGAGTTAACAACAGACCTTCCCAGCACGAGTTAACAACAGACCCTTCCCAGCACGAATTAACAACAGACCTTCCCAGCACGAGTTAACAACAGACCCTTCCCAGCACGAATTAACAACAGACCCTTCCCAGCACGAGTTAACAACAGACCTTCCCAGCACGAGTTAACAACAGACCTTCCCAGCACGAGTTAACAACAGACCTTCCCAGCACTAGTTAACAACAGACCTTCCCAGCGCTAGTTAACAACAGACCTTCCCAGCACGAGTTAACAACAGACCTTCCCAGCACGAATTAACAACAGACCCTTCCCAGCACGAGTTAACAACAGACCTTCCCAGCACAAGTTAACAACAGACCCTTCCCAGCACGAGTTAACAACAGACCTTCCAGCACGAGTTAACAACAGACCCTTCCCAGCGCAAGTTAACAACAGACCTTCCCAGCACTAGTTAACAACAGACCCTTCCCAGCACGAGTTAACAACAGACCCTTCCCAGCACTAGTTAACAACAGAGCCTTACCAGCACGAGTTAACAACAGACCTTCCCAGCACGAGTTAACAACAGACCTTCCCAGCACGAGTTAACAACAGACCTTCCAGCACTAGTTAACAACAGACCTTCCCAGCGCTAGTTAACAACAGACCTTCCCAGCACGAGTTAACAACAGACCCTTCCCAGCACGAGTTAACAACAGACCCTTTCCAGCATGAGTTAACAACAGACCCTTCCCAGCACTAGTTAACAACAGACCCTTCCCAGCGCGAGTTAACAACAGACCTTCCCAGCACGAGTTAACAACAGACCCTTCCCAGCACTAGTTAACAACAGACCCTTCCCAGCGCGAGTTAACAACAGACCCTTCCCAGCACGAGTTAACAACAGACCTTCCCAGCACGAGTTAACAACAGACCCTTCCCAGCACTAGTTAACAACAGACCCTTCCAGCACGAGTTAACAACAGACCCTTCCCAGCACTAGTTAACAACAGACCCTTCCCAGCACTAGTTAACAACAGACCCTTCCCAGCGCGAGTTAACAACAGACCTTCCCAGCACTAGTTAACAACAGACCTTACCAGCGCTAGTTAACAACAGACCTTCCCAGCGCGAGTTAACAACAGACCTTCCCAGCACGAGTTAACAACAGACCTTCCCAGCACGAATCAACAACAGACCCTTCCCAGCACGAGTTAACAACAGACCTTCCCAGCGCGAGTTAACAACAGACCCTTCCCAGCACTAGTTAACAACAGACCTTCCCAGCACGAGTTAACAACAGACCCTTCCCAGCACGAGTTAACAACACACCTTACCAGCACGAGTTAACAACAGACCCTTCCCAGCGCTAGTTAACAACAGACCCTTCCAGCACGAGTTAACAACAGACCCTTCCCAGCGCTAGTTAACAACAGACCTTCCCAGCACGAGTTAACAACAGACCCTTCCCAGCGCTAGTTAACAACAGACCCTTCCAGCACGAGTTAACAACAGACCCTTCCCAGCACTAGTTAACAACAGACCTTCCCAGCACGAGTTAACAACAGACCTTCCCAGCGCGAGTTAACAACAGACCCTTCCCAGCACTAGTTAACAACAGACCTTCCCAGCACGAGTTAACAACAGACCTTCCCAGCACGAATCAACAACAGACCCTTCCCAGCACGAGTTAACAACAGACCTTCCCAGCGCGAGTTAACAACAGACCCTTCCCAGCACGAGCTAACAACAGACCTTCCAGCACGAGTTAACAACAGACCCTTCCCAGCACGAGTTAACAACAGACCTTCCCAGCACGAGTTAACAACAGACCTTCCCAGCACGAGTTAACAACAGACCCTTCCCAGCACGAGTTAACAACAGACCTTCCCAGCGCTAGTTAACAACAGACCTTCCCAGCACTAGTTAACAACAGACCTTCCAGCACGAGTTAACAACAGACCTTCCCAGCACGAGTTAACAACAGTCCCTTCCCAGCACGAGTTAACAACAGACCTTCCCAGCACGAGTTAACAACAGACCCTTCCCAGCACGAGTTAACAACAGACCTTCCCAGCACGAGTTAACAACAGACCTTCCAGCACTAGTTAACAACAGACCTTCCAGCACGAGTTAACAACAGACCTTCCAGCACGAGTTAACAACAGACCTTCCCAGCACGAGTTAACAACAGACCCTTCCCAGCGCTAGTCAACAACAGACCTTCCAGCACGAGTTAACAACAGACCTTCCCAGCACGAGTTAACAACAGACCCTTCCCAGCACAAGTTAACAACAGACCCTTCCCAGCACGAGTTAACAACAGACCTTCCCAGCACGAGTTAACAACAGACCTTCCAGCACGAGTTAACAACAGACCCTTCCCAGCACGAGTTAACAACAGACCTTCCAGCACTAGTTAACAACAGACCCTTCCCAGCACGAGTTAACAACAGACCTTCCCAGCACGAGTTATCAACAGACCTTCCAGCACGAGTTAACAACAGACCCTTCCCAGCACGAGTTATCAACAGACCTTCCAGCACGAGTTAACAACAGACCCTTCCCAGCACTAGTTAACAACAGACCTTCCCAGCACGAGTTAACAACAGACCTTCCCAGCACGAGTTAACAACAGACCCTTCCCAGCACGAGTTAACAACAGACCTTCCCAGCACGAGTTAACAACAGACCCTTCCCAGCACGAGTTAACAACAGACCCTTCCCAGCACGAGTTAACAACAGACCCTTCCCAGCACGAGTTAACAACAGACCTTCCCAGCACGAGTTAACAACAGACCCTTCCCAGCACGAGTTAACAACAGACCCTTCCCAGCACGAGTTAACAACAGACCCTTCCCAGCACTAGTTAACAACAGACCCTTCCCAGCGCGAGTTAACAACAGACCCTTCCCAGCACTAGTTAACAACAGACCCTTCCCAGCACGAGTTAACAACAGACCCTTCCCAGCACGAGTTAACAACAGACCTTCCCAGCACGAGTTAACAACAGACCCTTCCCAGCACGAGTTAACAACAGACCCTTCCCAGCACTAGTCAACAACAGACCCTTCCCAGCACTAGTTAACAACAGACCCTTCCAGCACGAGTTAACAACAGACCTTCCCAGCACGAGTTAACAACAGACCCTTCCCAGCACGAATTAACAACAGACCTTCCCAGCACGAGTTAACAACAGACCTTCCCAGCACTAGTTAACAACAGACCTTCCCAGCACGAGTTAACAACAGACCTTCCCAGCACTAGTTAACAACAGACCTTTCCAGCACGAGTTAACAACAGACCTTCCCAGCACGAGTTAACAACAGACCTTCCCAGCACGAGTTAACAACAGACCTTCCCAGCACGAGTTAACAACAGACCCTTCCCAGCACGAATTAACAACAGACCTTCCCAGCACGAGTTAACAACAGACCTTCCCAGCACTAGTTAACAACAGACCTTCCCAGCACGAGTTAACAACAGACCCTTCCCAGCGCAAGTTAACAACAGACCTTCCCAGCACTAGTTAACAACAGACCTTCCCAGCACGAGTTAACAACACACCTTCCCAGCACTAGTTAACAACAGACCTTCCCAGCACTAGTTAACAACAGACCTTCCCAGCACGAGTTAACAACACACCTTCCCAGCACGAATTAACAACAGACCCTTCCCAGCACGAGTTAACAACAGACCCTTCCCAGCGCAAGTTAACAACAGACCTTCCCAGCACTAGTTAACAACAGACCTTCCCAGCACGAGTTAACAACACACCTTCCCAGCACGAATTAACAACAGACCCTTCCCAGCACGAGTTAACAACAGACCCTTCCCAGCGCAAGTTAACAACAGACCTTCCCAGCACTAGTTATCAACAGACCTTCCAGCACGAGTTAACAACAGACCTTCCCAGCGCGAGTTAACAACAGACCCTTCCCAGCACTAGTTAACAACAGACCCTTCCCAGCACGAGTTAACAACAGACCTTCCCAGCACTAGTTAACAACAGACCCTTCCCAGCACTAGTTAACAACAGACCCTTCCCGGCACGAGTTAACAACAGACCCTTCCCAGCACGAGTTAACAACAGACCCTTCCCAGCACGAGTTAACAACAGACCCTTCCCAGCGCGAGTTAACAACAGACCCTTCCCAGCACTAGTTAACAACAGACCCTTCCCAGCACTAGTTAACAACAGACCCTTCCCAGCACGAGTTAACAACAGACCTTCCCAGCACGAGTTAACAACAGACCCTTCCCAGCACGAGTTAACAACAGACCCTTCCCAGCACTAGTTAACAACAGACCCTTCCCAGCACGAGTTAACAACAGACCCTTCCCAGCGCGAGTTAACAACAGACCCTTCCCAGCACTAGTTAACAACAGACCCTTCCCAGCGCGAGTTAACAACAGACCCTTCCCAGCACGAGTTAACAACAGACCCTTCCCAGCACAAGTTAACAACAGACCTTCCCAGCACTAGTTAACAACAGACCCTTCCCGGCACGAGTTAACAACAGACCCTTCCCAGCACGAGTTAACAACAGACCTTCCCAGCACGAGTTAACAACAGACCCTTCCCAGCACTAGTTAACAACAGACCCTTCCCAGCACTAGTTAACAACAGACCCTTCCCAGCGCGAGTTAACAACAGACCCTTCCCAGCACTAGTTAACAACAGACCCTTCCCAGCGCGAGTTAACAACAGACCCTTCCCAGCACTAGTTAACAACAGACCCTTCCCAGCACTAGTTAACAACAGACCCTTCCCAGCACTAGTTAACAACAGACCCTTCCCAGCACGAGTTAACAACAGACCCTTCCCAGCGCGAGTTAACAACAGACCTTCCAGCACTAGTTAACAACAGACCCTTCCCAGCGCGAGTTAACAACAGACCCTTCCCAGCACTAGTTAACAACAGACCCTTCCCAGCACGAGTTAACAACAGACCCTTCCCAGCGCGAGTTAACAACAGACCTTCCAGCACTAGTTAACAACAGACCCTTCCCAGCGCGAGTTAACAACAGACCCTTCCCAGCACTAGTTAACAACAGACCCTTCCCAGCACGAGTTAACAACAGACCCTTCCCAGCGCGAGTTAACAACAGACCTTCCCAGCACTAGTTAACAACAGACCCTTCCCAGCACTAGTTAACAACAGACCCTTCCCAGCACTAGTTAACAACAGACCCTTCCCAGCGCGAGTTAACAACAGACCCTTCCCAGCACTAGTTAACAACAGACCCTTCCCAGCACTAGTTAACAACAGACCCTTCCCAGCGCGAGTTAACAACAGACCCTTCCCAGCACTAGTTAACAACAGACCCTTCCCAGCGCGAGTTAACAACAGACCCTTCCCAGCACTAGTTAACAACAGACCCTTCCCAGCGCGAGTTAACAACAGACCCTTCCCAGCACTAGTTAACAACAGACCCTTCCCAGCACTAGTTAACAACAGACCCTTCCCAGCACGAGTTAACAACAGACCCTTCCCAGCGCGAGTTAACAACAGACCTTCCCAGCACAAGTTAACAACAGACCCTTCCCAGCACTAGTTAACAACAGACCCTTCCCAGCACTAGTTAACAACAGACCCTTCCCAGCACGAGTTAACAACAGACCTTCCAGCACTAGTTAACAACAGACCCTTCCCAGCACGAGTTAACAACAGACCCTTCCCAGCTCTAGTTAACAACAGACCTTCCCAGCGCGAGTTAACAACAGACCCTTCCCAGAACGAGTTAACAACAGACCTTCCCAGCACGAGTTAACAACAGACCTTCCCAGCACGAGTTAACAACAGACCTTCCCAGCACTAGTTAACAACAGACCCTTCCCAGCACGAGTTAACAACAGACCTTCCCAGCACGAGTTAACAACAGACCTTCCAGCACTAGTTAACAACAGACCCTTCCCAGCACGAGTTAACAACAGACCTTCCCAGCACGAGTTAACAACAGACCTTTCCCAGCGCGAGTTAACAACAGACCCTTCCCAGCACTAGTTAACAACAGACCCTTCCCAGCACTAGTTAACAACAGACCCTTCCCAGCACGAGTTAACAACAGACCTTCCCAGCACGAGTTAACAACAGACCCTTCCCAGCACGAGTTAACAACAGACCCTTCCCAGCACCAGTTAACAACAGACCCTTCCCAGCACGAGTTAACAACAGACCCTTCCCAGCGCGAGTTAACAACAGACCCTTCCCAGCACTAGTTAACAACAGACCCTTCCCAGCGCGAGTTAACAACAGACCCTTCCCAGCACGAGTTAACAACAGACCCTTCCCAGCACAAGTTAACAACAGACCTTCCCAGCACTAGTTAACAACAGACCCTTCCCGGCACGAGTTAACAACAGACCCTTCCCAGCACGAGTTAACAACAGACCTTCCCAGCACGAGTTAACAACAGACCCTTCCCAGCACTAGTTAACAACAGACCCTTCCCAGCACTAGTTAACAACAGACCCTTCCCAGCGCGAGTTAACAACAGACCCTTCCCAGCACTAGTTAACAACAGACCCTTCCCAGCGCGAGTTAACAACAGACCCTTCCCAGCACTAGTTAACAACAGACCCTTCCCAGCACTAGTTAACAACAGACCCTTCCCAGCACTAGTTAACAACAGACCCTTCCCAGCACGAGTTAACAACAGACCCTTCCCAGCGCGAGTTAACAACAGACCTTCCAGCACTAGTTAACAACAGACCCTTCCCAGCGCGAGTTAACAACAGACCCTTCCCAGCACTAGTTAACAACAGACCCTTCCCAGCACGAGTTAACAACAGACCCTTCCCAGCGCGAGTTAACAACAGACCTTCCAGCACTAGTTAACAACAGACCCTTCCCAGCGCGAGTTAACAACAGACCCTTCCCAGCACTAGTTAACAACAGACCCTTCCCAGCACGAGTTAACAACAGACCCTTCCCAGCGCGAGTTAACAACAGACCTTCCCAGCACTAGTTAACAACAGACCCTTCCCAGCACTAGTTAACAACAGACCCTTCCCAGCACTAGTTAACAACAGACCCTTCCCAGCGCGAGTTAACAACAGACCCTTCCCAGCACTAGTTAACAACAGACCCTTCCCAGCACTAGTTAACAACAGACCCTTCCCAGCGCGAGTTAACAACAGACCCTTCCCAGCACTAGTTAACAACAGACCCTTCCCAGCGCGAGTTAACAACAGACCCTTCCCAGCACTAGTTAACAACAGACCCTTCCCAGCGCGAGTTAACAACAGACCCTTCCCAGCACTAGTTAACAACAGACCCTTCCCAGCACTAGTTAACAACAGACCCTTCCCAGCACGAGTTAACAACAGACCCTTCCCAGCGCGAGTTAACAACAGACCTTCCCAGCACAAGTTAACAACAGACCCTTCCCAGCACTAGTTAACAACAGACCCTTCCCAGCACTAGTTAACAACAGACCCTTCCCAGCACGAGTTAACAACAGACCTTCCAGCACTAGTTAACAACAGACCCTTCCCAGCACGAGTTAACAACAGACCCTTCCCAGCTCTAGTTAACAACAGACCTTCCCAGCGCGAGTTAACAACAGACCCTTCCCAGAACGAGTTAACAACAGACCTTCCCAGCACGAGTTAACAACAGACCTTCCCAGCACGAGTTAACAACAGACCTTCCCAGCACTAGTTAACAACAGACCCTTCCCAGCACGAGTTAACAACAGACCTTCCCAGCACGAGTTAACAACAGACCTTCCAGCACTAGTTAACAACAGACCCTTCCCAGCACGAGTTAACAACAGACCTTCCCAGCACGAGTTAACAACAGACCTTTCAGCACGAGTTAACAACAGACCTTCCCAGCACGAGTTAGCAACAGACCTTCCCAGCACTAGTTAACAACAGACCTTCGCAGCACGAGTTAGCAACAGACCTTCCCAGCACTAGTTAACAACAGACCCTTCCCAGCGCGAGTTAACAACAGACCTTCCAGCACTAGTTAAAAACAGACCCTTCCCAGCACGAGTTAACAACAGACCCTTCCCAGCACTAGTTAACAACAGACCTTCCAGCACTAGTTAAAAACAGACCCTTCCCAGCACGAGTTAACAACAGACCCTTCCCAGCGCGAGTTAACAACAGACCTTCCAGCACGAGTTAACAACAGACCTTCCCAGCACGAGTTAACAACAGACCTTCCCAGCACTAGTTAACAACAGACCCTTCCAAGCACGAGTTAACAACAGACCCTTCCAAGCACGAGTTAACAACAGACCTTCCCAGCACTAGTTAACAACAGACCTTCCCAGCACGAGTTAACAACAGACCCTTCCCAGCGCTAGTTAACAACAGACCTTCCCAGCACGAGTTAACAACAGACCCTTCCCAGCACGAGTTAACAACAGACCCTTCCCAGCGCTAGTCAACAACAGACCTTCCCAGCACGAGTTAACAACAGACCTTCCCAGCACGAGTTAACAACAGACCCTTCCCAGCACGAGTTAACAACAGACCTTCCCAGCGCTAGTTAACAACAGACCTTCCCAGCACTAGTTAACAACAGACCTTCCAGCACGAGTTAACAACAGACCTTCCCGGCACGAGTTAACAACAGACCCTCCCCAGCACGAGTTAACAACAGACCTTCCCAGCACGAGTTAACAACAGACCCTTCCCAGCACGAGTTAACAACAGACCTTCCCAGCACGAGTTAACAACAGACCTTCCCAGCACGAGTTAACAACAGACCCTTCCCAGCACGAGTTAACAACACACCTTCCCAGCACTAGTTAACAACAGACCTTCCAGCACGAGTTAAAAACAGACCTTCCCAGCACGAGTTAACAACAGACCCTTCCCAGCACGAGTTAACAACAGACCCTTCCCAGCACGAGTTAACAACAGACCCTTCCCAGCACGAGTTAACAACAGACCTTCCCAGCACGAGTTAACAACAGACCTTCCAGCACGAGTTAACAACAGACCTTTCAGCACGAGTTAACAACAGACCTTCCCAGCACGAGTTAGCAACAGACCTTCCCAGCACGAGTTAACAACAGACCTTCCAGCACGAGTTAACAACAGACCTTTCAGCACGAGTTAACAACAGACCTTCCCAGCACGAGTTAGCAACAGACCTTCCCAGCACGAGTTAACAACAGACCTTCCAGCACGAGTTAACAACAGACCTTCCAGCACGAGTTAACAACAGACCCTTCCCAGCACGAGTTAGCAACAGACCTTCCCAGCACGAGTTAACAACAGACCTTTCAGCACGAGTTAACAACAGACCCTTCCCAGCACGAGTTAACAACAGACCTTCCCAGCACGAGTTAACAACAGACCTTTCAGCACGAGTTAACAACAGACCTTCCCAGCACGAGTTAACAACAGACCTTCCAGCACGAGTTAACAACAGACCTTTCAGCACGAGTTAACAACAGACCTTTCAGCACGAGTTAACAACAGACCCTTCCCAGCACGAGTTAACAACAGACCTTCCAGCACGAGTTAACAACAGACCCTTCCCAGCACGAGTTAACAACAGACCCTTCCCAGCACGAGTTAACAACAGACCTTCCAGCACTAGTTAACAACAGACCCTTCCCAGCACGAGTTAACAACAGACCCTTCCCAGCACGAGTTAACAACAGACCTTCCAGCACTAGTTAACAACAGACCCTTCCCAGCACGAGTTAACAACAGATCTTCCCAGCACGAGTTAACAACAGACCCTTCCCAGCACGAGTTAAAAACAGACCTCCCCAGCACGAGTTAACAACAGACCCTTCCAAGCACGAGTTAACAACAGACCCTTCCAGCACGAGTTAACAACAGACCTTCCAGCACTAGTTAAAAACAGACCCTTCCTAGCACTAGTTAACAACAGACCCTTCCCAGCACGAGTTAAAAACAGACCCTTCCCAGCACGAGTTAAAAACAGACCTTCCCAGCACGAGTTAACAACAGACCCTTCCCAGCACGAGTTAACAACAGACCCTTCCCAGCACTAGTTAACAACAGACCTTCCCAGCACGAGTTAACAACAGACCCTTCCCAGCACTAGTTAACAACAGACCTTCCAGCACTAGTTAACAACAGACCCTTCCCAACACTAGTTAACAACAGACCCTTCCCAGCACTAGTTAACAACAGACCCTTCCCAACACTAGTTAACAACAGACCTTCCAGCACTAGTTAACAACAGACCCTTCCCAGCACTAGTTAACAACAGACCCTTCCCAGCACTAGTTAACAACAGACCCTTCCCAACACTAGTTAACAACAGACCTTCCAGCACTAGTTAACAACAGACCCTTCCCAACACTAGTTAACAACAGACCCTTCCCAGCACTAGTTAACAACAGACCCTTCCCAACACTAGTTAACAACAGACCTTCCAGCACTAGTTAACAACAGACCCTTCCCAGCACTAGTTAACAACAGACCCTTCCCAGCACTAGTTAACAACAGACCTTCCAGCACTAGTTAACAACAGACCCTTCCCAACACTAGTTAACAACAGACCCTTCCCAGCACTAGTTAACAACAGACCTTCCAGCACTAGTTAACAACAGACCCTTCCCAACACTAGTTAACAACAGACCCTTCCCAGCACTAGTTAACAACAGACCCTTCCCAACACTAGTTAACAACAGACCTTCCAGCACTAGTTAACAACAGACCGTTCCCAGCACTAGTTAACAACAGACCCTTCCCAGCACTAGTTAACAACAGACCCTTCCCAGCACTAGTTAACAACAGACCCTTCCCAACACTAGTTAACAACAGACCTTCCCAGCACGAGTTAAAAACAGACCTTCCAGCACGAGTTAACAACAGACCTTCCAGCACTAGTTAAAAACAGACCCTTCCCAGCACGAGTTAACAACAGACCTTCCAGCACTAGTTAACAACAGACCCTTCCCAGCACGAGTTAAAAACAGACCTTCCCAGCACGAGTTAACAACAGACCCTTCCCAGCACTAGTTAACAACAGACCTTCCCAGCACGAGTTAAAAACAGACCCTTCCCAGCACGAGTTAACAACAGACCCTTCCCAGCACTAGTTAACAACAGACCTTCCCAGCACGAGTTAACAACAGACCCTTCCCAGCACTAGTTAACAACAGACCTTCCAGCACTAGTTAAAAACAGACCCTTCCCAGCACGAGTTAACAACAGACCTTCCAGCACTAGTTAAAAACAGACCCTTCCCAGCACTAGTTAACAACAGACCCTTCCCAGCACGAGTTAAAAACAGACCTTCCAGCACGAGTTAACAACAGACCCTTCCCAGCACGAGTTAACAACAGACCTTCCAGCACTAGTTAACAACAGACCCTTCCCAGCGCTAGTTAACAACAGACCTTCCAGCACTAGTTAACAACAGACCCTTCCCAGCACTAGTTAACAACAGACCTTCCCAGCACGAGTTAACAACAGACCCTTCCCAGCACGAGTTAACAACAGACCTTCCCAGCACGAGTTAACAACAGACCTTCCCAGCACGAGTTAACAACAGACCCTTCCCAGCACGAGTTAACAACAGACCTTCCCAGCACGAGTTAACAACAGACCCTTCCCAGCACGAGTTAACAACAGACCCTTCCCAGCACGAGTTAACAACAGACCTTCCCAGCACGAGTTAACAACAGACCTTCCCAGCACGAGTTAACAACAGACCTTCCCAGCACGAGTTAACAACAGACCCTTCCCAGCACTAGTTAACAACAGACCCTTCCCAGCACGAGTTAACAACAGACCCTTCCCAGCACTAGTTAACAACAGACCCTTCCCAGCGCGTGTTAACAACAGACCCTTCCCAGCACTAGTTAACAACAGACCCTTCCCAGCACTAGTTAACAACAGACCCTTCCCAGCACGAGTTAACAACAGACCCTTCCCAGCACTAGTTAACAACAGACCCTTCCCAGCACGAGTTAACAACAGACCCTTCCCAGCACGAGTTAACAACAGACCCTTCCCAGCACGAGTTAACAACAGACCCTTCCAGCACGAGTTAACAACAGACCTTCCCAGCACGAGTTAACAACAGACCTTCCCAGCACTAGTTAACAACAGACCCTTCCCAGCACGAGTTAACAACAGACCTTCCCAGCACGAGTTAACAACGGACCTTCCCAGCACGAGTTAACAACGGACCTTCCCAGCACGAGTTAACAACAGACCCTTCCCAGCACTAGTTAACAACAGACCCTTCCCAGCACTAGTTAACAACTGACCCTTCCCAGCGCTAGTTGACAACAGACCTTCCCACCGTTAGTTGACAACAGACCTTCCCAGCACTAGTTAACAACAGACCCTTCCGAGCACTAGTTAACAACAGACCCTTCCCAGCACGAGTTAACAACAGACCTTCCCAGCGCGATTTAACAACAGACCTTCCCAGCACGAGTTAACAACAGACCCTTCCCAGCACGAGTTAACAACAGACCCTTCCCAGCACGAGTTAACAACAGACCCTTCCCAGCACGAGTTAACAACAGACCCTTCCCAGCACGAGTTAACAACAGACCTTCCCAGCACGAGTTAACAACAGACCCTTCCCAGCACGAGTTAACAACAGACCCTTCCCAGCACGAGTTAACAACAGACCCTTCCCAGCACGAGTTAACAACAGACCCTTCCCAGCACGAGTTAACAACAGACCTTCCAGCACGAGTTAACAACAGACCCTTCCCAGCACTAGTTAACAACAGACCTTCCCAGCACGAGTTAACAACTGACCCTTCCCAGCGCGAGTTAACAACAGACCTTCCCACCGTTAGTTGACAACAGACCTTCCAGCACGAGTTAACAACAGACCTTCCAGCACGAGTTAACAACAGACCTTCCCAGCACTAGTTAACAACAGACCCTTCCGAGCACTAGTTAACAACAGACCTTCCAGCACTAGTTAACAACAGACCCTTCCAGCACGAGTTAACAACTGACCCTTCCCAGCACGAGTTAACAACAGACCTTCCAGCACTAGTTAACAACAGACCTTCCCAGCACGAGTTAACAACAGACCCTTCCCAGCACTAGTTAACAACAGACCTTCCCAGCGCTAGTTAACAACAGACCCTTCCCAGCGCTAGTTGACAACAGACCTTCCCACCGTTAGTTGACAACAGACCTTCCAGCACTAGTTAACAACAGACCCTTCCAGCACGAGTTAACAACAGACCTTCCCAGCACGAGTTAACAACAGACCCTTCCCAGCACGAGTTAACAACAGACCTTCCAGCGCTAGTTAACAACAGACCTTCCCAGCACGAGTTAACAACAGACCTTTCAGCACTAGTTAACAACAGACCTTCCCAGCGCGAGTTAACAACAGACCTTCCCAGCACGAGTTAACAACAGACCCTTCCCAGCACGAGTTAACAACAGACCTTCCCAGCACGAGTTAACAACAGACCCTTCCCAGCGCGAGTTAACAACAGACCTTCCCAGCGCGAGTTAACAACAGACCTTCCCAGCACGAGTTAACAACAGACCCTTCCCAGCACGAGTTAACAACAGACCTTCCCAGCACGAGTTAACAACAGACCTTCCCAGCACGAGTTAACAACAGACCCTTCCCAGCGCGAGTTAACAACAGACCTTCCCAGCGCGAGTTAACAACAGACCTTCCCAGCACGAGTTAACAACAGACCCTTCCCAGCACTAGTTAACAACAGACCTTCCCAGCGCGAGTTAACAACAGACCTTCCCAGCACGAGTTAACAACAGACCCTTCCCAGCACGAGTTAACAACAGACCTTCCCAGCACGAGTTAACAACAGACCCTTCCCAGCGCGAGTTAACAACAGACCTTCCCAGCGCGAGTTAGCAACAGACCTTCCCAGCACGAGTTAACAACAGACCCTTCCCAGCACGAGTTAACAACAGACCTTCCCAGCACGAGTTAACAACAGACCCTTCCCAGCACGAGTTAACAACAGACCTTCCCAGCACGAGTTAACAACAGACCCTTCCCAGCACGAGTTAACAACAGACCTTCCCAGCGCGAGTTAACAACAGACCTTCCCAGCACGAGTTAACAACAGACCCTTCCCAGCACGAGTTAACAACAGACCCTTCCCAGCACGAGTTAACAACAGACCCTTCCCAGCACGAGTTAACAACAGACCCTTCCCAGCACGAGTTAACAACAGACCTTCCCAGCACGAGTTAACAACAGACCCTTCCCAGCACGAGTTAACAACAGACCTTCCCAGCGCGAGTTAACAACAGACCTTCCCAGCACGAGTTAACAACAGACCTTCCAGCACGAGTCAACAACAGACCCTTCCCAGCACTAGTTAACAACAGACCCTTCCCAGCACGAGTTAACAACAGACCTTCCCAGCACGAGTTAACAACAGACCCTTCCCAGCGCGAGTTAACAACAGACCCTTCCCAGCGCGAGTTAACAACAGACCTTCCCAGCACGAGTTAACAACAGACCTTCCCAGCGCGAGTTAACAACAGACCTTCCAGCGCTAGTTAACAACAGACCTTCCCAGCACGAGTTAACAACAGACCCTTCCCAGCACTAGTTAACAACAGACCCTTCCCAGCACGAGTTAACAACAGACCTTCCCAGCACGAGTTAACAACAGACCTTCCCAGCACGAGTTAACAACAGACCCTTCCCAGCACTAGTTAACAACAGACCTTCCAGCACTAGCTAACAACAGACCCTTCCCAGCACGAGTTAACAACAGACCTTCCCAGCGCGAGTTAACAACAGACCTTCCCAGCACGAGTTAACAACAGACCCTTCCCAGCACGAGTTAACAACAGACCTTCCCAGCACTAGTTAACAACAGACCTTCCCAGCACTAGTTAACAACAGACCTTCCCAGCACGAGTTAACAACAGACCTTCCCAGCACGAGTTAACAACAGACCTTCCCAGCGCTAGTTAACAACAGACCTTCCCAGCACTAGTTAACAACAGACCTTCCCAGCACTAGTTAACAACAGACCTTCCCAGCACTAGTTAACAACAGACCCTTCCCAGCGCTAGTTAACAACAGACCTTCCAGCACTAGTCAACAACAGACCTTCCCAGCACGAGTTAACAACAGACCCTTCCCAGCACTAGTTAACAACAGACCTTCCCAGCACGAGTTAACAACAGACCTTCCCAGCACGAGTTAACAACAGACCCTTCCCAGCACTAGTTAACAACAGACCTTCCAGCACTAGTTAACAACAGACCCTTCCCAGCACGAGTTAACAACAGACCTTCCAGCACTAGTTAACAACAGACCTTCCCAGCGCTAGTTAACAACAGACCTTCCAGCACTAGTTAACAACAGACCCTTCCCAGCACGAGTTAACAACAGACCTTCCAGCACTAGTTAACAACAGACCTTCCCAGCGCTAGTTAACAACAGACCTTCCCAGCACGAGTTAACAACAGACCTTCCCAGCACGAGTTAACAACAGACCCTTCCCAGCACGAGTTAACAACAGACCTTCCAGCACGAGTTAACAACAGACCCTTCCCAGCACTAGTTAACAACAGACCTTCCAGCACTAGTTAACAACAGACCCTTCCCAGCACGAGTTAACAACAGACCTTCCAGCACTAGTTAACAACAGACCTTCCCAGCGCTAGTTAACAACAGACCTTCCAGCACGAGTTAACAACAGACCCTTCCCAGCACGAGTTAACAACAGACCTTCCAGCACGAGTTAACAACAGACCCTTCCCAGCGCGAGTTAACAACAGACCTTCCAGCGCGAGTTAACAACAGACCCTTCCCAGCACTAGTTAACAACAGACCTTCCCAGCGCGAGTTAACAACAGACCTTCCCAGCGCGAGTTAACAACAGACCCTTCCCAGCGCTAGTTAACAACAGACCTTCCAGCACTAGTTAACAACAGACCTTCCCAGCGCGAGTTAACAACAGACCCTTCCCAGCGCGAGTTAACAACAGACCTTCCAGCACTAGTTAACAACAGACCTTCCCAGCGCTAGTTAACAACAGACCTTCCAGCACTAGTTAACAACAGACCTTCCCAGCACGAGTTAACAACAGACCCTTCCCAGCGCGAGTTAACAACAGACCTTCCAGCACGAGTTAACAACAGACCTTCCAGCACTAGTTAACAACAGACCCTTCCCAGCACGAGTTAACAACAGACCTTCCAGCACTAGTTAACAACAGACCTTCCAGCACTAGTTAACAACAGACCTTCCCAGCGCTAGTTAACAACAGACCTTCCAGCACTAGTTAACAACAGACCTTCCAGCACTAGTTAACAACAGACCTTCCCAGCGCGAGTTAACAACAGACCTTCCAGCACTAGTTAACAACAGACCTTCCAGCGCTAGTTAACAACAGACCTTCCAGCACTAGTTAACAACAGACCTTCCCAGCGCGAGTTAACAACAGACCCTTCCCAGCACGAGTTAACAACAGACCCTTCCCAGCACGAGTTAACAACAGACCCTTCCCAGCACTAGTTAACAACAGACCCTTCCCAGCACGAGTTAACAACAGACCTTCCACCGTTAGTTAACAACAGACCCTTCCCAGCACTAGTTAA